>NC_134012.1:42338995-42598909 GCF_047716275.1 Strix uralensis
TGCACCTGATCCTGCGTCAGTCACACTAACAACAGTGTGATTCACTGAGAATTACTGCCACTTGTGAGCAAGTCAATACAGACACACAGTAAAGCAAGGAAAATGCCTCCCAACACCCTACACTGATATTTTGCTCTTAGTGCCTCTGTTTCCTAAGAAACAGTCTGTTGGTGGCTCTGAAAGAGCAACCCAGCTGCTTTTGTATGTGAGTCACAGGGAGTCTGACTTAGCACAGGACAAATCAGCCAGGGCTCGCCCCGCCAGGTTGGGTAACATTGTCTGCTGCTCTGCACTACACCTGCAACAAGCAGCTTTTAAGACTGATTAAATGTTTTGGTTTCACTTCAGCAATTAATCTCAGCAGCCTTTTACTTATTTGTATGCTTCAAAGCTTGAGAGATAATCCCTTAATTATTCCTTGCTCTCCTTCTCAGTCTGTGGTTTATTGAAAAATAACTGCAGTGCTGTACTGACAGGCAGGAACGAATCCTGGCTTCATCTCCCAGGTGGCTGCACCATGTTCCGGGGAGGTTGCCTATTCCAGAGCCAGCAGATAGTTTGGTCCCTGTGGCCTATCCATGAAAATCACTTTTTCAAAGATTAACCATGGAGGAATCAGGTGTTTCAGTAAGAACAAGACTCAGGTTTTCAAAGCAAGCTGTGAAGATCCTGGCCCTGGATTCTTCACTTGGACCTTTCATTTCACATGGTATAAACCCCACAGCCCTAACCTCTAGGGTAGTTAGCCCTGATCTAACTCAGAAGATCTATCCCTCTGAAGTTTATCCTATAGGTTCCCTATATGCATACAAATGAGGCACCTTTTGTCCTTCTCTATCTGAAATTTCAGTAGTTCTGTCAAGACAGTGTTACCCAAACCAATGAGCTTTTCTGAGTGAGCATAAACCATTCTCTGTGAATGTGTCATTGACTGAAAAATATTAAACAAAGCTGTGATAACTCAGAAGCCTACAAAGAGCATTTGGAAGATACAGGAGCATTTCTAGAACTTCTACAAACTCAAGACAATAAAATGCTCGTTGCTGGGCTAAAGCATCACAGCAGCACCTAGGTGAGGACATCACACTTCCCAGGACCAAAGTTCAGGAATAGGGACAAAACAAACCTCTCTTTCAGGCAAGAGAAAAGGCACACCAAATGCATTCAGGCAACTGAGGAAGTGTCTCGACTGGCATCACAAGATACCTCTGCTGAACCAAGGCAGACAGAGGCATTTTAACATCACACCTTTTCTTGAGTTTTTCCCACTTAATCTTAAAGTGACTTACAAAGCTGACAGCATTTCTGTGGCCTGAGCTTGGCTTCTCTAGTAGACCCTAGTATAAATTTTATACCTATCTTGGGAGGCAGTGAGCACTCCCTGCCAAACCCCAAGAGCCCTCAAGTCCTGGCTGCTTCAGTCCTGATGCTGTGAAGTGTGGGATGTAGGTGAGTAGAGGGCAACATAAAAAAAGGGTCTGTGGCAAGACAACGGAGAAGCAGTACAGGGGACAGAGGTGTGTAAGAGACGGGGGCATTTAGAGAGAGTCCGACAGAGACATGCATTCCCCACGTTACACTTCAAACAGAGCATTGTCTAGGAATAAAACTTCACACCTGCATGTGCACACTGCAATGGAGAATCAAGGTTCCTCCTTCCTCCACTCAGCAACTCCCAGCAAAACAGCCTGCCAAAAATCTCATTCCTGCTTGAGGGGATCCACTTTAACAACCCCCTAAACACCAACTATTTCTCACTTTTTCCCTGAGGTAAAGGACAGGGGAGGCACACCTGGAGAGGGAATTAAGGTGGCTGCAGCAATGGGAAATGATGATAGATGACTGTCATGGGGGCGTGCTGGGTGGAGAACACCATGCTGACACCAGGGATGGACCAGCACACAGCCACACAGGACACACAGAACAGACTCAGCCTTTGTCCCTTATCTGCTCCCTTCTAAACACTGAAACGTGCAGAGGTTTTGAAAGAAAAGCTTTCAGAAGTAGTTTGCAAAGGAAGTTTAACATTATTCTGCTTAGAAAGGGCTCTGTTCTGAAGGATGCAGAGAGCGTGCACCACGCAGTGCCCAGCACTTACCTGTGTCATAGTGAACTACCAGGGAACTGGAATGATCCCCAGTCTTCAGCGGGTGAAACTCCACTGTTACTTGCATGGCATCGCCAATCCCAAGAGTTCCAATGGACGGCTTGACAGAGAAGGGGCTGCAACGCAGAGAAAGAGACACATCAGGGCTACTGTGGGCGATTCGGGGACTACACTCCTTTTGCAGTCTACTCCACTTCAGCTCACTTGTGCAAGCAAAAAGCAAACAAGCCACAGTCAGTAAAAAAACCCAGAACATAGAGGATCAGAAATGGCTCTACTGACTCTCACTTCTGAAGAGATCCAGCTCTCCGAACATCCTGTGGTGTCAAACGACCTCATCTCCCCCATACTCTGCATCCCCTTCTCTGCAGGGAGGCTCAGGAGTCCGACCGCTAGCAATACAGACAGAGGATGGGTTTTGAGGAGCACAGAGATGGTGAGAGCTATCTGCCTGCACAACTTGACACTGACTTCCTCACGAATCTGTCTTTTCCTGCCACCTATAAACTCCACCTCAAGAGATGCAAATGTCAGGGCATTACTTGTCCCAGTGAGACTGCAGCCTAGGAATCAGACAGGGAGAATAAGTGTCCTTCTGGAAGACCAGAGAATAATTATGGTTTAATTTGCAGAATTCACTTTTTTACCTTGAAAACATCCTAGTTTAGCCTAAGAAAGGGCATGTTTTATCGGCATTACAACGAAAGCTGCTCTAAGAAAAGGAACAATCAGAAAAAGCTGAATAAGTGCAAACGCAGATTAGAGCAATACAATGACACGGAAACAAGACACGGAAGGGGGATCCCATTTACATCCTGAACCATTAAACCCCTGGCTACATGAAGTGCCATTACCAGGAGCACATCAAGGCGAGTTTAACAGGAGGTTTTCTGTGTATTCACAAGCACTGCAATCTGGGACTCTGGGTTGTAATCCAAGCTCAATAACTGTTTGCTTGGCCCACCAGGCAAATTCTGTGCAATGCATTGAAAATAATTATGAAAATGTGTTGGGGTACTTTGAATTTAATATGAGCAATTGTTATTTGTCACCAGGTAAATGGCTCTTGGCTGACAGACACAAAACTCAGTGCTTTAATGCAAAGGGACAAGTCAAGTGAAACATGCTTCTGCAGCTGGGGTTCATGGCTCTTCTACAGCCCCACTTAGAAAACAAAAGTTATTTGGTTTAGTGCTTTGCTGGTGGTCAATTTGTCACCTTAAAAACATGTTCTGGAGAGTTTTACCATGATTAGAGAATGCAACACACACAAAAATATTGAGAACAACTGGAGCCATGCGCAAGCTGAACTTCGCTCATGTAAGTAGTGACAGCTGATGAAATTGCTGGAGTTTCTGCTCATTAAGGAGATATCGCTGCAATTAGGGGCCTGACCTGTTCCCATTACAACCAGCGAGAACATTGCCACCGAAGCACGGGGCCTGCAATGTTTGTGTGCTGGACCTGAGACTCTGGAGAGAGAGGAGGAAAGACAAGGCACCACCAGCCTCAGAACTAGGCTGTTCTACACGGTCCTGAATCCGCACTGATGGTTATGGCAGGACTGCTGCAGGTCTCTGCCAGGGCTTGGGTGGGACCATTGCCTGGTGTGGGAAAGGCAGAGATTTTGTTTGTTTCCTTTTTTTTTTTTTTTTTTTTTCCGAAATGTTGCCAGAACAGAAAAGCTGCTAGTTAAGGGGGATCCCGGGCAACACTTCAGCACTACCTCCCATCCCATCACCTTCCTACTCCTTCCCCATGGCTACATACTCCTGCCCTCAGATGGATGGGATAGGATGGGAATAACACTCCTGAAGATATCTTCATCTTTTCAAATTGTCAGAAGAAGAGGATCCAACCAAGTTCAGGACTCAGTTCTCAGGACTGAGAAACGGAGCACAAATCAGACACTGCATGTCCTACATCCCACCCCATGCTGTACCCACAAGACAACTCTCTTACTGCTGTAGCAGGAGCTCGTTATTCCTCACATGGACCTGGTTCTCCAAGACCCAAGGATGAAAGCTCCATGGTTAAATTTAACTCCCCTGAATTTCAGTCACCGTCACTAAGCTGTTGCCTGTAGCCTACAGATAAGAAGAGATGCCAAGGAGACACCCCTGACACATTGTCATAGCCAAATGAAAACCACTGCTGAGAGATGACGCTAGTGATTTAGACGTTGGCTTTTTATCCATTAAGTGTGACCTGTTCTTTAGGATAATTGTCATCCTGTTAGACCTACCCTTCTAATGAATCACTACTGCTCCTGAAAGATACAAAAGATAAGGTTTGGAGGTTTTTTAATAGCTCATTTTCTTCTGACATGCTTTTTAACTATGTCCGTTTGTAGGTTTGCTTTGTTGTACGACATCTAAACTTTCACAAGTCCAGATCTCCCAATGGCACCTTGCAGTCCCCAGCTTGTATAAACTTATCTAGCCACACCAATTTAGGAGAGACCTGCACATCAGCACTTGCCGAGATCTGGCTTGTTATTGCCCTTCAGAAAGAAAGCAACACTAGATTTGTAAGCAATTTCATAATGATATATTTTGGCATTTACATCTTGCTTACTTTCACCATCTTGACAGCTGGGCATCCCATGATGATACCAAAGGCCAAATGCTCCTGACAGAATTGAGAAACACAACTGACAAGTGAACAAAGCTGGCAGTTCTGTGGCCCAGGCCCTCAAACCACCATGCCGCCTGTTCTCCTGCAACCACACCTTTGGCACATGCAGTGTGCAAGGAGGCTGCAATACGCTTCAAGTGCCGTGGCATCTTTATCTTCTGCAGCCAACCTTTCTTTGGTCTATTGGTGCACTATAAAATCATTTGAGTTTGGGAGAATTGATTTCATTACAAGCTACCTCCAAACCCAAGGAAGACAGTAACATTACCGGAGATTGAATTGCCTCTTCTGTCCACTAAGATCTATTGCAGGTAAAAAAACAAAGGTCGTTTAATCTTCACATATATTATTTTTTAGTAATGGTATAACAGCCAAAGTCAAGCAGTATAGCCATTCCAGTAAACCCAGTCTGCTACAGTCAAAGCATCCAAGACTCCATCTCCGTGCTGAGAAATCCTGTGTGGAGTCAGCATCTCGCAAGCTCTGTATTTCCCTCTTTCACTGCACCTAGGCTCTATTTTCATGTCCTTGGATGGTCTTTGCACGTCCTATGGTAACTGGCCAATCTCACGCCTCCACGTAGCGTATGGGTATTACAGGGAGGGATGCAAGGGGGCTTGAGGCACTGTGCCTCGCAGGATCATTTCCTGAGCTTTCAGAGCTTGCTGGGGACATTCCTAAATGGATCTTATCTCGGACTGATCCCCTCTAGCCCCATAGCATGGCATAGCACAACGTCAGCAATGTCAGGAAAAGGCAGTGCTGCACTGAGATCTGCTTCCAGACACCATTTTCAACTCGAATGTACTGGAATGACATTTATCTCTGTGAATGTCATGGAGCAGAAACTCATTATCCTGCCTTAACAATGAGACAACAGGAAGAGACTTTCTCTATTTATACTATTATTATTATTTATTACCATGCTATGCAGTTAAGAGCTGGGTATGGACATGCAGAGGGAGGAGAGGCACAAAGCCAGACTGCATAACAGGGAGTGCTTTGGTGGTTTTCTCCCTTCATGAAAAAGTGGTCAAAATGCAGCCATGCTTCTGGTAGAAACCATGGCAAGGGAGAGCTCCAAACAGGGAACAGCAGAAGGATGCTGAATTGGCCCCATGGCTTCACTTAAGAGCTCTTCCCTGGAGGGAAATGCACAACAGAAAACATCAAAGCCTTTAGATAAATGAGTAACAGGCAGGGAACATCATCATGAAGTGACCAGATGCAAGAGCTGAGCTCTCAGTACTGAGGGGAAAGGTTAGGATTGGAGATGGGCTGAAAAATGCACTGAAGGTGAAGGCAAACAGGTTATGCTTGGTGCCACAGAGAAGGAAATCCAGAGAAAAGCTGCAAGGAAACATGATATGAGCAGCACGATGGACTAGGAAATGGTGGCATCTGCAGCTGACTTGTGAATGGGCAAGAGCCTGAACATGCTCAGGCCAGAACACAAGTTTAAATTGTTTAGATAGAGAATAAAGGATACAGAGGTCACCTGATGGATCTAAGCTTACACAGATCTCTCACTCCCTTCTACGCCACTAATCATCCTCCTCCTCCTCTCACATGCAAGCATGTGTTTTTAAATACTCTTTTAAGAGTATTTAAAAAGAAATCTGAATGAAAGTCAGGGCAACTTAATTAGAATAAAATGCTACTTATAGTCAAAGATTTAAATCATCTGTTTGAAATGTCAAAGTGGCTTTCAAAAGTTCACAATGAAATGGAAGAGATGGCAGATGTCATCAGCTGACAAAGGAAATCATACCAGCTTTCCATCCCTGTACACATCCAATCCAGTTGTTCAGAATATTTTTTTGTGTAGTTTGAAATAAAACGTTTGCAATGCTTCCCATTTCTTTATTGCAAATCAGGACTGAAATATTTAATTGCTGAAGTTCAGAAACTCTTAAAATCCATATCAAGCAGGATTCGACATGTGCTGTATCACTCAATAGAAGAGTTGGAGAGTACATTGCAAAAAGATGCTGGACTTCACTGAGTATTTATTTTGGTGGCAACAACTAGATCTGGAGATCCCAGAGGAAAACTGTGCAGTGATTTACAAGTTCCTGCCTACGTGTTTCCACAGGGAAAAGAAGAAGCCTCCTTAAATAGCATCCTAGAAGCCTGCTTAAATAACCTTGACAAGCTTTGGTGGAAGCTCCTCTTAAACCCTCACGTTTCACAAGAGAGAAGTAAAGAGTAGCCTTTTGAGCCCTGTTTTCCTGGAGAAGAAGCTGAAGCAACTCAGGTGTACCAAGTCAGAGCGCTGGTCTTTGCTGCATTCTTGACCTCAGCTCCTACACCAAGACCTCCATGACCAAGCAACTCACCACGAATTACCAGCCAACTGAACCACTTTCCCTGCAGCTGCATCACCCTCTCCCATTCAGCAAACTGGGAAACCAGTGACTCTCTTCTGAGACCAAAAGGAGCAGGACAGGCTGTTCACAACACAACTCATGTCAGGCGTTTGATTCGGGACCATCGGAACACCATGTGCCTGCAGCCTCCCAGAGCGTGGGTGTCTTTGGCCGACACTGGTATGTAACCGTTTCAGAAGGTACTCAGGATCAGGAGGTTGCAAGCTGGATCCTTACAGATTCGAGCACTCTCCAGGAAATCTGGAAGAGAGAAAGCTCTAGAAGAAAAGGCCCCCAACTCACGCACCAGACACTTGCTGCATCTTTTGCCTGTGCCCTCATTAGCATGCTGCTTTGGGGCTGTGGTGCAGTTCTGAAGCCAGTGTCTGCTCATCTCCACCTAAAAGCTCATTCTACTTAATATTTGGTCTCAGGGACCAGACCAAACCTACTGGAAAACAAAGTTCCTGGACCACACAGTGTTCTTGTCAGAGCCTCAATACCAATTACTTTGATCTATGATCTCTAATGGCACTTGCAAATAAAGACACAGCTGCTGGTAAATTCTTAAATGTCTCTCTCACCAGCTCACAGCTTGCCCATTTCTTAACACTGCATTTGGTCTACAGGAACTGAGCTCCTAGAGCTGTCGCCTGCCACGCAGCATCTTACACAGCCCACGGGCAGCCAGGTTGCCTTCCTTCGTTTGCTCTTTCAATCTAACAGAATCACTCTTGCAAGATGCTGTGTCAGAGACACCACTGCAGTACAAAACCTCGCTGCAGCATGCAGAGTTTTATCAAAGGTTGCATCACGCGTTTGTTTTGGTTTTTTTTTTTTCTTTTCGTCTAGGTTGGAAAAGACCTTGAAGATCATCCAGTCCAACCATTAACCTAACATTGACAGTTCCCAACTACACCATATCCCTAAGTGCTATGTCAACCCGACTCTTGAACACCTCCAGGGATGGGGCCTCCACCACTGCCCTGGGCAGCCCATTCCAACGCCTAACACACTTAAAACACTATAAGCAACAGCAAACCCCATGTGTCCTGCCCGTTTCCAGCTACGGCTGCAATACAGCAGCTCACATGCTCTGGTTCCTTGTTGTTACTGTTTACCAACCACGTTATCATGCAACAGTGTTTTACACAAAGAAGACGAGTTCCTTTACCTCTCACTGCTGATGCGGTAGCGAGCCTCCCGGTTACCGATGTTGCGAACCAGCAGAGTTTTCTGGGAGCTGTACTTGACTGGACAGACGGAGAAGTTCAGCTGGTCAGGGAAGTCCAGGATAGCTCGGGCACCTATAGCTCAGATTGGCACAATAAACTTTTCCCTTTCTGTGATGCAGGTGAGCTGGCAGAAATAATCCTGCAGGGAAAGAAACAATCTCAGCACAGTGCATTCAGTACCATCCCACGGCAGAAGAAAAACTGCTGTTTTCTATGACTCTAACAGTAGCATCCAGCAATGTCAAAGTACTTTTTACCTTAGCAACCTTTCATTCCTGCAGCATGACTTGAACAGGGCTGTTAACTTGCAAAGAAGAACCAATCCCATTGATTCACCTGCTTTCACAACAAGCTGGCAGAACCAGACAAAATTATCTGATACTTTGATTCGGAGGCACCAAAATAGAGCAATTTCATGTAAGGGATTCCAGTAGTAACAAGAACCCACTTCGATCACCACCACAGATGATCAAAGGCTCCACTAAGCACCCAGCTGTGCCACAGCACTAACTCCAATCCCAGCAACGCAGCGACTTCACTGACACTGGCCAGGGGATGCTCAGGTGCATTTTCAAAAGGACTTTGCCACAGGCACAACCAACACGCAATCTTTGGTGAAATATTTAACAAGCTGGACACGGGAATTGTTTTAATCTCAAGTGAGCATAGGGTAAGTGTGTATTTCCCACCCCTTCCCAGAGCATTATAGGGACAAGGCTGGGGACACACTCCCTTAAAAAGCTATCTGATCTATCTCCCCACCCCAGAACTGGCTCAGCTCTACACCCAAACTATTCTTGCAAGATGTCTGACAAGTACTTAAAAGCACTAACAATTCCACCCCTGCGCTCAGCAGCCTATTCCAGCTCTACCCTAGACTTAAGAGTTCTTCCTGTGTCTAATCTCAGCTTCCCTTTCCAGCTCACCTAGCTTCAGGGGACGTGGGAAATAGCTTTGCTTCCTCTCTGCTGCAGGGTTGATGCCTTGTTAGCATGCCTACCTGAGGCAGGTGGTAGCAGGAGCTGCAGATGGGAGACACTGGGACAGCCCTGCCAGAGCAAACTCAACTGTGCTGCTCCCCGGCATTGGCTTGATCACAAAAGAGACAGACAGTTCCCCCAGCTGTCTGGCGTTTAGCAGTAGGAAGGCAAATCAAATCACCCAAATCATTTCACTGTAGGGAGGAGCAGATCCATCTCCAGATGGACGGTGTGCCATTGCAGGGCTGCAAGTATCCCCTTGCCCCCGCTGAAATCACTGGTAAAACTGTTGCAGTAGGGCCAGGAGCCATTACCTCCAGCAGCTCTCTTATCCATGAGTTGATGGAACCTCTGCATCTTATCACTCGCTTGCTGTCCTGATCTTTTTTCCTCGGTGCTTTGAAGCCGTCTGATATTTTTATCATTGTTGAAGCAGCAAGCAGATAATTTGATTTAGGAATTGCACACAACAAACTCTTAACCAGAACAGATTCAGATTCCTCTGTGCTTGGGATTTCCTGCTTTCCCACACCCGCCCCCTCCAAGCCTGGAAGGGACCTAAGGCAGCCAGAGGAGGCACAGACACAGAGCTACTGCTTTAACACAACAACTAACACCCAGCGCTACCCACCAGCTGGGGTTTAAGGTTGCTGTAACAGATGTTGTCACAGCCAAGATGTAAAAAGAATAAAGAAGGATCTTCTTCCCTAGACGTATCAAATATTCACACTGGACCTTGCAGAAGGGCTTTTGCTTCTCCTATTTGGAAGGTAAAATACCAGGAAGGGAACTGCAGCAAACGTCCTACAGAACTGAGTATCACATTTCAGGAGAGTGTTTCATCTTCAGCAAGTCTTTCTGAATTAGCAATTTTGTACTCAATCCTGCAGCCTAAGCCATCTAAAATAAAAGGGATGGGCAGCCCATGGGAATTTAAAGCACCTACTATCTGAGTACCCCACCCTGCCATTTTCCTACTGTTCCACATGCATCTTCCCTCGTAAACGCTCAAGGAAGCGCAGGGAGGGAAAGCACAGCCCGTCAGTCCCTGCTGCAGCAGCTAACAGCATCCTGCAGTGCCAAGAGGGGACCAGCTGCAGACTGCCCGACCACAGCCTGGAGCAGACCCCACAGCAGGCTGTGGGCTATAACCAGTGCGTAAAAACCGCGATGACTTCAGACATAATGTTCCGCTGTCTCGCTACCGTGTCCAACACGCTAGGCATTAAGGTGACTCCAGTTTTCAAAGGTGGCGGTCCCCACTCTGATCAGGCTCACTTTGGGTCTTCCAAATAATAGGTCACTTTTAAACAGATCTCTGTATCTACCGTTAGTGGAGCAAACCCATAATCACACAGCACTGGACAGATACCAGAAACCAACACCTTGGGAGGCCGCCCCACCACAGACGGAAGACTCTCTTATCTCTGAAACCAGCAGACATGACACTAAATGTTCCATCACTGAAGGATAAAAATGGCCTGAAACACATAAGAGACTCCAGCCTATGAGAGCATAATCTTCACCATGGGGAAAGCGTTTCCCCCCATTCTAGATCCAGGGCAACCCCACTGGAACCAGGACAGTCCTCAAAACCCACAGCAGATGCCCTGTTCTGAATCCAGCCCAGCAGGTTCAGCTTCCACTGAAGGCACCAACCTCTCTGGACCTCCAGTCTCACCTTGTTCTCCTCAGGGTTGAACTGGATGCGGAAAGTTGAACACATGCCAGGTGCTACCTTACAGCACACACCACCGGGGCTGGTCAACTTGAAGTAAGACGACGTCTCCAAGACAACCTTCACCAGCCGAAAAACCTGCAGGAAAGACAGGAAACTATGATTTTGCCACTCATATGGAAACATGAGGAGAAAATACCTGGCCATGCCCTGGGGACATCCTGCCTTAACCACCTTTCCAAAGCACTTTTAACTCTTGAGGTTGTCACAACCCAGACTGGAAGCCCAGGAAGTCGCAACAGTTCCGTGATCCCCTTGGGTTAAATTAAGGTGAAATGACACCAAACGACCGGTTAAAATGTTTTACTTGCAGTAGAAAACAATTTAAACTTGGAAAAGAATAATAAACAATGTGATCTCTTATAAATCTGTAAGAAATAAAAGAAAGGAAAGAAATAGAAAGGTGAGAAAGAGAGTCAAAGAAATCTGGATCAGCACCCCTGGATCCAGAGTTGTCTCAGGTCCGACCATCTTGCGTGGTGGGTGCACACACAGCAAAGTTTCAGTTTCATCTTATCAGCTGATTAACATACTTCTGCTTCTGGGGCAGAAATGCTCACCTCTCGTCAGGCCTTGTCGCCTCTTCAATGGTGAAGGCACAAAGTCGTTAGCAAGGCAAGCATGGTGTCTGGCTTACACAATAGAGCCACACAGTACCGGGCTTACACAGTGCAGACAGTGATTAGCGGTCTTTGTGCTTGAGGGGAAACTTTTGGTTTCACTCAGTTTCCCCACTCTGAGGCCCACATAAGTAGTTTGTCAATACAACTGCAAGGGAGTGGGGGGTGCAGCCTTCCATACACTCCCGCTCCCTCGGGTGACATTCCTTAGACTAATCACAAAGGCCACAGCTTGTCCTGGAGGTTTTCTGTGTCGATGAATGTTTGAGGCATCAATTCCTTCAGTTCCTTACAGAGGTACATTCACCTAATACACCAGGATGGAATCCATCCTGCCAGGGCAAAACAGCTCTAGGCCAGAGGCAGTAGGGCAACGCCCTGCTGTGAAGGAATCACCAAGCAGGTGAGACACCAGCAGCACCGAGCGATAATACCTGAATCAAGTCCACATATCAACCAGCCCAAAGAACCTGCGGGCTTCTGCCTGCACACACCCAAGCAGTCATGCCTCTGGAGGGGGATGAAAGACCTGAAGGCAAAACAGTACCTGTTATACTGGGGGGAGGAAGAAATTCACTACTAACATACTGGGTTTGAGTGGGACAGTCAAGCTGCAGTGCTACAGTCATGCAGGCAGATCAGCAAGAGGAGGAGACACAGACACTGTGGCCCTACTGGGAATAAAAGGAAACCTGAAGAGCAAAACGAGGAACATAGAAAGACAAGGAGACAAGAAACAAGGAGATGGCTAAGGGAATGTAAAGGGGGCTGTAAAGAAGCAAGGGAGAAGCCCAATACACTACAAGGAAAGTCTGATGCAGAAGATGAGAGCGGTCAACTAGCCAAAATGATGGAAAGCCAGACAACCCCCCAGGCTGGGCCTATCAATTATGGGCTTCAGAGGCATTTTCTGCCTTGAGATACATGACCAGCACTGACTCACAGTGTGGTTTCATTATTAAAAGCCACTCTCGGCTCTCTGGAGGCTCTTGCTGCCTGGTGCCTGTAGCCAGGCAGCTCCCAGTGCAGGCAAGGCAGATTTCTGGGAATTCCTCCCCACACCCAGGAGTCCAGGCAGGCACCTTGCTGCAAGTTTCTGCCCTCTGGGATACCACAAGCACAGACACAGCAAATAGGTGTTTTCTAGCACACTGATATCAACCCCTGAGCATCAAATCTCATCTCAGAAAGTCTAAAACAGGCAATTTTGACTGACAGGCAGCTTCGCTGATAAACAACAAACGCACGTGAGGCTTGGGAAAAATGGAGGTTCATTCTTCACCACCCGCTCGAGCCTGATAACCCATGGCCAAGGCAGTCCTGAAGTCTCCAAACGTCCTTTGCTCCCAGCAGTGCCCTGGGACAGCGAGTTCCAGGAGCCAATTTCACACTGCAGACAAACATTTTGGTCACCAAGTCCCTTGGGAGATGAGCTAAGACCTTCAGCAAAAGCCACCCAGAACATCGCTGAGGGTGGTGAGGAGCAGCCTGAAGACAGAAAAGCAATTTTACAACACACAGGGAAGAGCAGTAACTATACAGCAAAGCACTTCTGTATTTGAATGATTACAGAGCCTCTATCTGCAATATATACTTTGCTGTCAGCTGGATTTTTATGGATCAGACAACCTCAGGCTACCATGCAGTATAGGTCAGTGTGATTTGGAGGAATCTGTGAAACTGGTGAGAAAACTTTGAGACAGAGTACAATGTTGCTGGACATCACCAAAAGCCAACAAAATTAGAATATAACCACCTCTCTTGGGATTATCATCTCTATGTTTGTATACTTAAATATGCCAAGGATTTTCCTTAAAGCTGATCTTACTTTTACACCAGAGCTGTCCAATGGCTGAGGTCTTACTAGCTTCAAAACTAACTCCTTTTGGAAAAAATCAACAGCTCACACATTGCCTCCCCTTTACAGGGCATAAAAATCACAAGGTGCAGCTGTACAAGTTTATTATTTCTTACTGGGAATAGCAGACATGTTGATGCAGATGTTCTTTTCCACTGGAGGAAGCATGAATAGAGCAAATTGACTGTTTGCCTGTTGGCTGGTACTTGGCAACGTCAAATACTTTGAAGTGCTGTCTGGATAACAGAGCAGCTGAAGCCAAAAGACTTAATGGGAACAAAGCAGAGCTATAGGAAAAAAAGAGAAGCTGAGGCACATTTTAATCAGGACAGAGGATACCACAGCAAAGAGTGCCCAGAATCAGCGTGGACCCCATGAATGGTATCCCTTGGACAGGGGCACCCACGCTGCTCTTTCCAGTATTCCCAAGCTAAACGCCAGGCCAGGAATGGTGCAGGACTCTCCAGGAACAACTGAGGGACCACCCCGCAACTGTCTTTGCCAAAGGGTCTTCCATTTCCAACCATGTCCCTGTCAAAACCTGTTATCTCAGAATACATTTTGACTTCTCTTGCTGTTCCCCCACCTGCAACATGCCCTGACAGCTTTTTTTGTCCACTTGTTTGTTTTCCAACAAGACTGGTAGATTTGGAGGGGGGGTTAATTCACGTGCTCTCACGTACACTTCCACCTGCCCATCCTGCCCTCCTCTCACGTACACATCTTACTCTTTATTACAGAACAGTATCTTTAATTACACCTTTCTTTTTCTGAACATTCTCTGCTTCCAGCACACTTACTCTTACATGTCAAGAGAAACCCTTGCATGTACAATGTTCTCTCCCAGAGCACCTTCCCACTCAGCTCCTTTCCTCCCTCCTGTCTTTTCCCACCAGCTGCTCTTGGCACATGCCTCATTCAAGCAAACGTTTCCCCTGCCAAAATTCAAAAGGTCTCAATTTTCCTCCTTACAGTGCAACAACATTGCTGGCATTTTTCAACTTCTCCCTTCTCAACTTTCCTGGGAAATCTCAAACGATCACAATTTTTTCAAGTGAAGGTGGAGACCTTCAAGAGAACATTACTCTGGATGTGCTGTGGTTCTCCAAAGGGAAAGCAGAGAGCCACGTTGCTTAGAAAAACCTGAGCAGAACTGCATTAACCTTAGCAGGAGCCTAAAGTGGCACCTAAAGGCCTCCCACTGCTTCTGCTAAATCAGTCCGTTTCCCCTGCTGCTTCAAAACACCCTTCCTGGAGTGCTAATGCCACTAACCATAACTTCCTCCAGCATGGAGAAGGCTCAAGCCCTGGGCTTTGACAGTGAGCTGCACAGAGGCAGCTAAACAGGCTGTGAGAGGCAGAGGTGTCCTGCCAGAAACCGAGATTAACCAGGGAGCCACCAGCACATGGTGCACACTCGAGGTAAAGCAGGAGAGCAGAAAGAACTGTACAACCCTCAACATTCCCATCAATCCAGGGCTTTCAAGGGGAAGGACGCTGACTAGAAAAGCTCCTTTGAGTTAGATACCACCAATGCACGGCCAAAATCAGGGGGAGGATTCCCAGCATGGGAAGATTTCCACCGTCTTGCAAAATAAAGGTGGTGAGACATTTTATTCTGGATGTGCTGTGCTGCAGCAGGTAACTTGTTATGCTGTAAACCACAGGAATTACACTGCTCTCCTCTTCCAGCACAGTGTTAAAGCTCCGCATCCCAGCACTTACCTTGTCAGTGTTCCTCAGAATCAGTGGCACTTCGTAGACCTCGACGGGGACGTAGTTCTGAAATACCACCTCTGAAGGAAAAGGCTGAAACAAGCTCTGCTCCAGGTCAACTGCTGAGAACTGGAGAGGCAAGACAGAGCGGTGAGAGGAGGGTCAGCTGCTGGGAGAAAGATTCATGAAAGAATCCTACCGATCTCCAGTGGAGTACAGTCTCTTGGTGAGTACGTCCACGTGGCTCACGCTAGGGAAACAGCCCCCCACCTGTGTTCTGAGCTGATCAAAAGTTTCTGGACCACACTGAGCAGGCTCAAGCTAAGAAGCTCTTTTGGTGGGTGTTCCTCCAGGTTTCCTTCTCCAGAATGCAAGGCAGCGCTTACTGCCAGCAGAGCCCTGTGCTAACGTGGTCACACAGCTCCAGAGCACTTCCTGGAAGAGCCACGAGCACTCATGGAGCAAGCGAAACCCAAGAATTTACATGAGACTCCATGGGAAACAATTTTGGGATGATCTTTGCTCTGAGACAGAGAGACCGAGTCCCACACATCCCTAAATACCTTTTTTGATAGAGAGCCTAGAAACCACTTAGAAGACCACACTACCAGAGGAGGTAAGGCTAAAAAGAAAGTAACACAGTAGTTGGGAAAAAGACAAAGGAGGTGAATGCTGGATAGTGGTAAGGTTTAGCTCTTTTCTCAGCATTACTGGGCAACTTGAGTAAGACTGGACTTGGTATCTCCTTTATCCACAGGCTTTAAATAGATGCTTTATTATATTCCATTATTGCCATTTCATTTAATACCACCGCAGAAGCACGTCTGAAAATATACACAAACCGCAAATGTTCACAGAGCAGAGGCAATACTTGAGAAAATTCCTCCCTGCTTTGTCTCCCCTCTCCCAGCTGCACTGTTCCCACTCAAAAGACCCAGGCAGGCCTCCTGCTGCTCCACAGGAGCCACGCTCACACGGCAGCTTGTGCCTGCAGCACGCTGCCAGCTATGTGTGCGCTCATCTGATGCGTTCCCAACCTCCTGTGCTGCCTAGGGCAATCCTTAACCAATTGGTTACAGGTCTCTTGCTGCCAATTTTCCACTCAACAGCCTACCTCAGCGATCCACCCGTTTGGACTGTGTGCTACAGTGAGCAGTCCTGTGAGAAAAGCAGCTTAAACATACATCTAAGTGATCCAGAGAACGCACTTCCACTCCCCTCTGCCCAGGGCAATTCCCCTGTATATCTGGCAGCCTGCAAAATCTAACACCCTGTAAAGGTCCCACACATTGTTCCAACCCAAAACATTAATGCACTTGGTTTTGTTAAATCTTAAGGAATTACTATAGGCCCTCAGCCTTCAAAGGCCAATGCTGTCACCGTTGAGGGAGTCTCATGACCCCAAGCATTTGACAGTGACTACACCAAAGCACGAGGTGGCTATTTCACCAGGAGGATGGAAAATGGCAAGCTCGGGCCCTTGTGGCCTGCCCCAGCCTTCCCCCAGTATCAGCTAAACTCCAGCAAAACCCACCAACTTCAGCAGAGGTTATTTATATTGACTTAGCACAGATCAGGACTTCCAACCTCTCACCAGGGAAAAACGTTCTACCTTTCCCCAGCAGAAGGAACTCCACCACCACCAGCAGTTTGAAAAGACAACAGGCCCTAGTCACTGAGGTATTCAGATGAGCCGGAGGCACTCCTGTCACAAACACACACCCTCTTCAAATGTCACATCAAACAGCAAGGCAAAGGACAGGAAAAGGCTACCTTGTGATGGGAGGTTTCACCCATGTCTAGAAGCTGGGTAATCCGGGGCCACCTCATCTCTCGGGTGCTGGCCAGCCTCTGCTTGGTGGTAAGAGACATCTCCTTCAGGAAGGCAGAGGGAGTCAGCTGAAACGCAAAACACCAGCAAGAGCTACAGAAATGCCTTTCTGCAGAAAGACTTTTCTCGTTCAAGTGCCACTGATGAGTAATTTGTGATCACAGCCACTAGGATAGTCCTGGAAGTCCCGTAAATTACCTGCTGAAATATTTAACATCAGTAAATTAATGATATAGAGCGGAATACACACGCTCTAAGCAAGTGGCTCTGTCCCATTAGCTTCTCCTTCATGAGATGATGTGACATGTTTGGGGATTTCTGCTCTTCGGGTATTTGTACCCTCTTGAGTTTTGCTGGACTGAGCCAGAGACCTTTGAAGAGAGCGGGGAGGAGTTATCAGACATCCCCTAACTTCACCCTTGCACAGTGCTCACAACCAACACGCAGGTGGAGATGGCACTGCTGGATGAGTCAGAGGAAAGCAGAAAAGCAGCGTTGTGCCAAGACTGAGGTGGAGAGGAATGGGTCCAAGTTTTCATTATTTCTTTTCCATTAGCACTTGTTTTCTCTCTGTTCTGGCCTCACAGACCCCTCCACAGAAGGATACAGAGATGTCTCCTTGACAGAGCCTCAGCACTGGGTCACCTCCAGTTAAGGGAGCTCCAGCCAGCAAAGGGGACAGTTGTGGATGGGAAGAAGGAATCGCCCTGGATCCACTGCTGTTTGCAGGGCTGCATCTGTGCTCCACACAGGACACAAGATACCATGAAACAACTCTTTTGGAAGCTATTCTATCTGGAACCAGCCGTGTCCTGTCAAGACTCCAGGCGGTTTGAGCAGCCTACCACATGCCCAGCTGCCCAGCGGTGTGGCCAGGGCAGCACTGGCAGGTATGCCCACGTGACAGAAGATGTTACTGCCCACACAGCAAAGAGGACGGAAGGAAGCAGATGTTTGTGCTTCAGCTGTTCCCGTGCAATGCCCAGTACATTCCTTTATCTCGGCTTCACTGGCACGTTCAGGCAAGACCCTGGACTTTATCCTGAAGCAACACAGTCCACCCCGCACTGCACCGTGACAGCCCCCTCCAACAGAAGCACGGCAGCAAACAGGTGGGGAGGTGGTGCCTGGCTCCACAGCACCCTGACAACCGGAGGGGAAGGCAGAGGAGGGACAGGGGCAGCTTCCAGCCTTAACCCAGCTCCTACCTGGCCCCCAGCAGGTACTTACAGTCACACGCTGCTCTGCCTCTCTGACCAGCTTCGGATAACAACGTACTGCCACCTTACTCTGGAGTCCATCAGCCGTTTTGGAGGATCCCATGGACCGATGAATCTTGCCAGTGGCCATGACTAGGCAAACCTGGAAGGAGTAACAATGAGACTTTGAAAATCCAGAATCCCATTCACAGCAGACCCAAAGGATACACCTGTGTCTCCAGGCTGTGGAATCCTTCCTACGTGGAGAACATAAGGCCGTCCCACACTGTTTCGTGATTAGACCATATTTAAGTGGCAGAGTTAAGATTCATAGAAGTAAAACTCCATAAAAATATTCCCTGAGACAGAAAAGCCTTTTGCTGTGGGTGCAGTCCCATGAGCCACAACTATATCTTTTCATGAACTTTATCTGTCAGCTGAACAGTGAGATGCACCAAGGGTCCCTTCCAAGGGTCTGCTGGAGAGTCCCCAGCTCCACATACTATCATTTACTGCTGCGGCTCCTGCCTTAAGTCTTTACAGTACCATTTTCCCCTTCCCAGCATCTGATCTCTGCTATCCTGGCTTGGCAACTTTGCATCTCCTTTTTTGTTTAGTCTTTTTCTGGCATCTGGACCACATTTCATAGAATCGTTTAGGCTGGAAAAGACCTTTCAGATCATTGAGTGCAGCTGTACACCTAGCACTGCCAAGCCCATCACTCCTTTCCCTGGATGTACGCAAGAACTGCTGCTCAGAAAATCCCTATGGATTTTAAATTCAGGACCGAGGGCCCCCTGCCCCGGGCACCACCCTGCCCTAGGCACCCCCCTCTCGCACAAGGGATGCCCCCAGCCCTGCAGCATGGGGCAGGGGGTGTCACCACCACCCCCCGAGCTCCCCCACAGCCCCGGTCCCTGCTCAGCCTCGCTGCCAAGACCCCCCTGCCCGTGGGTGAGCCTCCCGGCAGCACCGGCACCCAGAGCCACCCTTCGGCTTTCGGTCGGGGAGGGGACGCAGCCACCACCCCCTCAGCATCCCTCACCTCTCTCACTCCGTGAGGGCCATGGGGACACACTCACAGGAGGATCCCCAGTGCCAGACAGGCTGTTGCCCCCATTGCCAGGGCAACTGGGCATCCTGGCTGGCCCCAACACTGCCATGGGAACAGCGGTGATGTGGCGGGGGGTGGGGGGGGGGGCGGGCAGCTCTGGGACATGGGGACAGAGGGGACAGGGATGCTCAGTGCCCAAAGCACCCAGTGAGCACAGCAAGCAGGCCCTGAAACCACCTCCAGCACACCCGCCTGGCTCCAGCACAGCCGCAGCCCCGGGTGTGTTACCCCGGCATGGGGCAGTGGCTACGGACAGTCCCTTGCTGACCCTGCTCCGCTCTCTGACCCAGTCCTGGGCCTCACCATGCCTGGAGATGGAAAACTCCTCAGACGACCCCCCCCTCTTACAGAGCTCCCTGCCCAGGTACACGGGTGCAGCTGAGACAGGGAAGTCGAGGGAGGACCAAGTCTCTTGCGGGCTTCTTCCAAATGACCGGGCTTATCGGTTCCAAGAAGGCTTGCAAGCCAGCCACAAAAGGAAGCATCAGCCACTACCCCTAGGGGAGACCCACGCTTTCAAAAAGAGAGCCCAGAAGCTGAAATTTCACCACCGTGGATGCTCAGGACCATAGAGTCAGAGGAGGGACGGGGTTTATATCGCTGCCCCCTCTCCATTCCTGGGGTTGGACATACCCACCTCTGCTCCCTCAGGGACCAACAAGCCCCTCTTCCCTTGCCAACACTCCCTCTGCCCCATGAGCTCCCCTCTGCTTTCCTGCACAATATCCAACTGTTACCAGTAAGCTCAGCTCGGAGCCATCATTCCCAGCTCACACTTGGCTCTCAGCTGGCTGCCTGCGTTTCTGACTCCAAGAGGACACATGTGGAGCAACCCAGGGCATGGAGCGGGGATCACACTGGCACACAGCCCAGCACAGAAGCAAGCCAGCCCCCTCAGCACTTCAGACAAGCCACCCTCCTCCATCCTAGCAGGGTCTGACCAAAGCAGGCTGCTGGCCCTGCTCTCTTCAGAGGCACAGGGAACTGTTGGTTCATGCAGGGAGCCACTCTACAGGGCTGAAAATCCTTCCCCCATCCCCTGGGAAATGCTACTGACAGCTCTCATCCTCCTGCAGAAACACATGAGCGTACAGCCAAGGCCAGCAGCAGGCGTGTGGCATTACTAACCTCTCTCTTGCTGCAGTGCCAGAAGGACACAGGGCACCATCAGCCTGCATCCCCCCACAGCCCTGCTGCAGACTCCGAGACAAAGCCCCAGCACAGGCACTGCCCAGCTTCTGGACACCAGGACCAGAGCCCCTGGGGGGGTGACACAGGCACATCAGAAACGTCTTTCCTGGCATCAGTGCTGCACTCACCAGATCGAACCCACAGAGTAACTGGGCACAGCTGGTGTCTTGCAGAGGACATGGAGCTGCAGCAAAGGCAAAGACAAGGGCTACAGTGAGGACCAAGGGAGAGGAGGGCAGTGCTGGCACAGACAGCTTACACCATCCATGGGAGCATTCCCTTCCCCCGTTTTAACCCATGAAGGAAGAACTCCAGCGCTCAACGAAGGGACTGACTGCGACACTCAAACCGTTTTAGATGCTATCAAAAGGTTTCCTACCAAATAACTGCAGTGAGATCACTTACCCAGCTGCATCATCATGAAGTCCCAAACATGAATTCCCAACTGGGCAGCCCATAATCCTCTCTAATCCAAGCAGGGTTTGTACTTGTTTTCTTCTGAGAAAGAAGGGAAATAAAGTTGGCTCCTTTCAGACATGTTTCTCCTGCCTTCCCCTGAGCAATGCAATCCCACATTGCAGGGGAGAACATTGATTTTTTTGGTAGCACACACCTCAACACACAGCCCTGGGTTTGCTTTCTCCCTTTTTATTCCCATGTTCGGAATCAATTTTTTTCCTCACTGTTTATTTTACATCTCACTTCCAAACCCTGAGCTGGTTCTCTACTCCTTTTCTAAATCAAGACAATATCTCAAATGTCTACATTTTGCACACCCTGACATTAGCAGTGCAACCATGAAATCCAAAAAGAGTAAACTCATTTTTCCCCACTACTTTTTGAAACAAATCAAAGTCCTCGGCCCCAACAAATGTAATGCCTCCTAGGTTTTCCTTTTCTGTAATACTACGAAACCATTTAATCCAGCCAGCTGTCTTTGTGTAAATGCAGAAGAAAATTTACAAGCCTCAACAAGTTAATCACAGCTCAAGGGGAATCTCTGACGTGGAGGTCAGCAAGGCAGTAACTGTGAGGCTGTGACTGCCAGGAGACAACGCCACAGGAAGATGGGTCGATTCTGGATGGAGGTTCAGGCCTGACTCAGCAGGGTACTGCCCTTAGGCATCTCAGCCTAAACAAGAAAGTGGACAGTTGTCAAGGGCACTGATCACCTACACAGTTACAGGATGCTTCGATAGTTGTTCTGGGGATCACTCTACCTTAATCCCAACTCTCCTGGCCTTGTGTTTCCTCTGGCAGCTAAAAGACACCTAAGTCCCCATCATATTGAGGGCAGAAACATGCTGCAGTACCAGTGCACTGTAGGAGCAGGGCTTAGTGGCCTTTCACAGTCACAGAGGCAGAGCAGGGGTCAGTCTCTCCTCCTCCACACCCAGCTCTTCTCCTCAGCTGGCAGGGTCCTGCCAGGGCATTCTCCATCCCACCCTGTCCCATGGGGCACCACAGGCTGGGGAGCACCAGGCCCTCCTCTCCTCCACCCAAGGAGGGCACAGAGCCTCCTTCAGAGCCCAAGCACATGGCAGCTCTCTACTACTGGGCATCTCATGCATTTAAAACCATGGCAATACCTGAGCATCCACAGCCCAGCAAGATCCTCCCATGGTCAGCTCCAAGGACCACGCTAAATACCACAAGTGGTCCTTCCCTCCAACTTCTCCAGGACAAGAAAAAAAAACAATGTGTTTTACCTGGTCCACCACAGCTTGGTTTGCATTTGCAGCTTCTGGCATCACTTGGCAGCTCCATTTGCAGTGGGACAGGTCTCCCTGGCTCCTGGTTTCACATCAAATCGGTCATCCAAAGCCCCAGCAGGTCCAGTACCTCTCCTGCAGGGCGCTTTCAAACACCAACATCTGGTTCTGTGATTTGAAGCAAAGGAGAGGAAGATTAGAAAAAACAAGAGCTGTAAGTGGGACACTGGAAGGGACAAACCCAGCCCGTGACATGCATTTCAGTCTCAGCCCACAGGAGCCCCAGGCACAGTCACGGCAGCTACAAAGCACCACAGCGTGTTCAGAAGCAGTGCTGGGAAAGGAGCAACTTGCTTTCTTTATGCCTTGTGAAGCACTGAAGGGACAAACTGGTCTCCTTGCCACTGCCAGGCCAGCGGGTGCAGCTCCCTGCAGCACACGGGCTGTGCCAAGAGGTGCTGGGGCAGCCTGAAGGCACCAGCTCTGCTGGGCGAGGAAGTTACAATGTGAACAGGCATCAAGAAAAAAGGCAAAGTGGAATGTGGTTTTACCTGCTCTGGGCAGTTGCCTTCATAGGCTTAATACAACCACACAACAGCCACAATTGCTGAGTTTGAACTCAAGCAAAATCCCAAAGCAATTGCTGGATTTGTCAAATATTTGACTGCATTTGTATCCAAAAGTCTTTTGCCAAAAAAAAATGGGCGTTTTGTTAAAGAACAGCCACACAGAGGCAGTCCTGGGCTGGAACCTGAGCCAGGGCTTTATGATTTTTAAACAGGGCACCTAGTGCACCCCACAAAAGAGCCTCTGCTCTCTGCCGTGGAAGTACTGTCAGACTCCACAGCTTTGACGTGATCGAGGTCTCCATGCTGACTCCCAGCACATCACATCCTGGCAGTGGGAGCAGAAGGGCAAGTTTTCATTTTCCACATAGAGATCGTCCAAGCTGAACTGTTAAACGAGCTCCTCGGGTTCTCCCTTTGAACCTCTTCCCACCCTTCACACATCCCAAGAACTACCATGAATCAAAGAGCCAGCAACAAAACCAGCCCCAAACATCTGCAGATTCTCCTTGAGAGAAACCTTCCCACTCATGAAAAAGCAGCTCTGTAATAAGCACATGGCCTCAAAAGCAGAGGGGAAAACCCTTCAAAACACAAAGCAGGAGTGGAGCCACTCGTGAAATCAGACTGGTTCATCAGAAATGCTGATCGGTCTGTGCAGGGAGCACCAAAGGCCTGAAAGAATGAATCTGCCAAGCCACTGATATCATTGAAAACAGCTGAGATTTTAGAAGACAAGACAGTAGCCACATTAAAAAAAAAAAAAAAAAAAAAAGAGGATCAAAAAATTAAAAGATAGGCACTCCAGTGGGTCCAGAAACAGCCATGTTTGCATCTCAGTGACCACTAGCATAAGCATCTCTGAGCTTCAAGGCTCAGCGGTGCAGGACAGATCCACCCAACCCGGAGCTGTCAGCCTCACGGCAGAGCTTTTGTTTCCCATTACCAGGTCTGTTATAGGAGCAGCTCAAGAGGGTGCAGGTTTGGTTTGAGCAGCCTCTCTCTGCCAAGGATGAAAACAGGGATCTGAGTACCCCACTTGTGACTTCCTCTCACACTGAAAAGTCTTCCTAGTGCACCCTGGCACCCGATCTCATTAAAAGGGAAGAGGGGAACAGATGGAAACCAAAAGCAGCTGTCAGCTGCCAACCACTGACCCCATCCGACTCCATCCCTCGCCCCACTGCGGCAGAGGCACAACTGGCTGCTCCTGGAAGGACAACAACAAGGCCAGCAGGAGACAAGGAGGATTTCAGGTGGGCAATAAACAGCAGGAGCAGATGAAATCTTGGTAAATAAGAGATCCTTTGTCAGGAAGAAATTCATCTGCAATCAGGAAAGACAACATGTGAGGACTGTGCCACGTCTGGGACCATCCTGTCCCTGCAAACAGTGAGGAGCGGGGTGCTGGCTGGAACAGCCACCATGTCTCAAGCCTCTCCAGCACATCTCTGCCTCCAGGCACCAGCAAACCCAGCAGCAAAGTCCCGGTACCTGAGCTGGGATCCCCGGCAGGGCCTGCGGGAATCACACTCCTATCTCACAGCCTCTAGTTCAGGTATTCAAGCATTCTAGGAAGCCTCAGCAGACCCAGGTGATGTCCTGTAAGCAAGAGCATAAGCTATCAAGATTAAAGAACGATCATCGTGGATACATCACACTCAAGTTAAAGGAGCCCTGAAACAGCAACGCAAATCAAAATCGACTGGACCCCTGAGGCTCCGAATCCAACAAAAGGATGGACATTAATTATCAGCATGATCGAACTATGGGGAGGGATCGTAAGTACATGGGACTATACATTAACACATAATATCTCCCTAATTCTAGGTAAGATCAATTGTTAGATATGTACTCAAATACCTGCTTTGATACAGCAAAGGAATTTGCTTAGGAAAAAGAAAAGGGGGGAATTAATACGAGCAAATGATCACTTGCTTTGCAACTTATTTACTTATAGCAACTTATGGCAACTTATAATGACTTCTGAATATTGCTTGATAATCCTGCTTGCCCTGACTGTTCTGTGAAAGCTTACCAAGGGCTACTGCTACTGTGTTCATCAAAACAAAGCAGTTTTCTGTGGAAACTTACCAAGAATTACTATGTTTGGCAAAATTAAGAGACATGTCCTTGGAAAGAGACTTGTCCTTGGAAAGCAGATGTGTTCTAGCAAGTTTAGTCTTTGTAATGGATAGATAGCCATATATGGGCGGTAGAAATTAATAGACTGGTGCTTTTAGATAAGATAGAGGTGGTAAACCAGTGGGAACCACTCTTGTTATTCAAGAAATTGGCTAAGAGAATCTGCACATGCTCCGAGGAAAAGTACAAGGTGAGGAGGACTGTGAGCCTTCCTCCAACAGACCCCCGGAGACGCCCACCAGGAGGCAATGAGCAGGTGCAAAGAGAACATAAACTGCTGACACCAGCCTCTAGAGCTAACGCAGCCTCACTTATGCATATGGATATTTGTGTTATGTAATCCAATGACTATGTATATCCACACTCTAGAAGTTTCCGGTAAAATGTGCTGTTGGGGTGCAAGCTTTGTGGAGAAATTCCCTTGCACCCCGGTGCCGGAGTAAACATACCTGCTGTATAACTCTCTCTGAGTTGTAGAGTCTGTTTCCACAAATCAACAACTTCCTGCCTCCTGCCTTGGCCACCCACCTAAAAACCTTGAGGAGGGAAATGGAAGGGCACCAAGCACCCAGCTGGTGCCTTCAGCCTTCAGCATCCTCCATCTCTAAAGAAAAACAGAGCAGGGCAAGTAAAATTATGCCCAGGCACCAGGACCTTCTAGAGGCATCCATCAGCTGAACTTCTGACTGAGAAACAAATATCTAGGGTTTCCCTTTAGCACAGCCTCAAGGCACATACCTTCTTTTAACCCTCCCTGGCTGTTGCTCCCACCTTTTTAATCAGGAACTGGATGCTGATTTCTCCCAGACAGGTTCACAGTACGTCGCTGGGCTGAACACAGAAAGATGGCTTCTGTTTAATTTTCCTATGACTAGAAGACAGAGGTTTCCAAACCTGTTTGGAAACTTTTTTTTTCCCGGTCTGGTCTCACCAGCACTGGCAACCCATTTTACAAATGATATCTCATTAAAAATACATCTGGTATTAACCAAGCCAGCTACATCAAACCGTCCCAAGGAATAGCTGGGCTGCAGGGGAACTGATGAACCTCCTTATGGAGCAGATCTGGGTAACCAGCCCAGCAAGGAGACTGGTCAGGAAGCCAGCTTGTCAGTAACACTTCTTCTCCACGAGCAAGAGCAGTGACAGCTTTGCAGGCTGACTCTGCGAGGCTCCAGCTGCTGGCAGAACACAGCTCCCTCCTCCACCACTTTGCAAGCCCTCCCTCCCCAGGCAGAGGCAGCAGATGAGGTAGCCAACCTCCCTTCAGACAGGACATCTGAGTCTATAATGGCAGCTTCGATCCCTGGGCTTAGCTTCCTTCCTCTCCACAGCTCAGAGAGCTTTTCTGTCTCGTTGGACACACTGGTCCCTCCCTGCCCTGAACTTGGGAGAGGGCCCTGGGGAGGTTGGACTGGCCCCTCCATGCTTTCAAGCTTGCTGGGCTGTATCTCTGTGCAATCCACAGTCCCTGCACATAAGGGAAGCCCTTTTTTCAGTCTCTCTGGCAAAGTGAGCTGAAAAGCAGCTGAGGAGAAGGATTCACTTGGGACAGTCGGATTTCTCCTTCCAAGCAAGCAGCATTTGCAGGGCAGCAGACAAACTGGCTGACATTTGCTGAGAGCTCTGAAGGCACACAACCCTCCAGAAATGCCCATCATTAGTCCTGCTGTTCTTGACCCACAAAGCTTGTCTGTCTCCCACAAAAGCTACAACACAAAAGCACAACCCTTGCACACATCCTGTCTCCCTACTCTCGTCCTCTTTGACTTGACTGTCCCCTTGAGCCCACAGAAAAATTTCAAGGCCTAGAAACACCTGGTATGAAATGAAAACAAAGGTCAGACATCAAGTGCAACCCCTCCTGGGGATGTACGCCCAACAAGAAACCCTCTCTCATTATGGTCATAATCCAGGTAAGCCTGAAACAGCTGCTCTTGAGGAAAGAAGCAATACAAGGAGCTCCTCCCCAGCACATCACTCCCAGAGTCCTGCTTGGTCTCCGAGCAGGGCAGGGGCTGCTGCCAGCATGGGCTCCCTGCCTTCCCAAATTCCCCCCTTGTCATTCCCACTTGCCCCAGGTCTATGTACAGGTTCATCTGGACACTTCACAGCAACAGCAGTTGCCTTTCCAGTCAAATAAATTCATCTAGAAGAGAAAAGGCAGCTAGCATCTGCTCCCTGGCAGAGCTTGCAGCAGACAGCAATATTGATACAATTCTCCATGTTTTACAATGATTTTTCTCTTCCTTTCACTCATAAAGCAGACTGCATGGGTCATCAGCACGATCAGGTAGAGAAACACGGAAAAATTTAGGAGGAAGAGACTTTGGATGTCTCTGGTCCAACCCCTCTGCGCAAAACGGACAATTTCAAAGTTAAAACAGATTGTGCAGGATGCGTCCAGCAGCGTTAAATGTCTCCCAGGATGGAGATTCCCCACCTCTCTGGATCACAATAAACTTTTACCTGCCTTTAAAGTTACCAGACGTTTGTCCTCAGCTACAGCACAGGCTCCAAGAGATACTGTGTGTTGTGACCCTTGTTCTGGAAGTGAACCTCAGCACGTGCCTTCAAAGTCCTTGGCTCCTGGAAAAGAAGAGAAAGTCTCCTAGTTTGGGTGGTTTTTTTATTTTTAAGCAGCCATCTGCTGAGACCAAAATGCCAGTTGCTTCCTACCAAAGATAAAAGCCAAACCCAGCGTACAGCAGAAAGGCAGGGAGGTCATCGACCTTGTGCACAGGAGTGCCAGATGTGCCATGGACCAATAATCCCATGGAAATAAAAGGTACCACTTGCCTTTAAATATGGGTGATTGCAACAAATTGGTGCAGACTTGTGTCTGCTCCAAGTACTTTAAAGTGCTAACGTCTGCCCTGGGGCCTTTTCAGTAAGAAGCCCTTGGAGACACAGGCTGCCAGACTTGTGCCAGCCAGAAGAGAAGAGGGCAGCATGTCAGTGATTCTGGCTGAACTGGCTCTCACCACAAAGTCGGGAGGAAGAATTTGACTTTTTGGTATGTTGGGCTACATCTCTTTGTGTTTCTCTTTCCTGGAAAAACTAAAGGTGATGGTTGGAGCAGTAACACAGAAAGGGCACGTCCCAGTCTCAGTCAGGGTCACCTACGTTATAGGAATGGTAAGGTCTGGTCCCCCAAAGCCACCCGGAGCTCCCTGCAGTGGTAGGAGGGGGTTAACTGGGAAGCAGCGATGCCTGTTCCACTTCCTGGTCTGTCAGCTGAGTACAGACAGAGCAAGTCAGAGATGGACATCCAGACAGACAGTTGCTTGTACAAACCAAACTCTTCAAGCCAGAAAATACTGAGGAGAGGCCAGAGTCCCAAAAAAACCTGATAGTAGAGCATGTGGTAAATGGGCTGATGGAAGGGAAAGGAGGAAAAGGGTTCCTGAAGCCCCCAAGGCCCACGAGGCAGGAAAAGTCAGAAAGCAGGTAGCATTCCTGAGAGTCAGGCCAGCTGTAAGTGAGCCCAGCTCATGGGCTTAGAAAAGCACAGCTGTAACTCGTACTGAGCGCCAAGATCTGCTCAGCTAAGATATGTCAAACACTCAATAAAACAGCAGTTCTGGACTTTTTTTTTTCCCCACTGGATGAATAATCTTTTCTATCTGGGTGCAATCAGGAACCCAACTCCAGTTTGGCTGGGACAGCCTTTCCTCTCATCAGGAACCTGGAAATCTCAGCTCAGCCACTCACAAGTTTCTTGCTCGCAGAGAGACTGCTTATAACAGCGCAGCAGACTAAACACAACAAGCAGCCACTGCAATAATCAAGGCAAACCCAGAGCTGCTGCTTGCCAGCAGAGCATTTTAGTTGAGGGAGCAGAGCAAAGGATCCTCCTTTCACTGATCCCTTGAAAGTATGCAACTGCTTTCCATCACTCATCTCCACCCAGACTGAGAAGGCTGAAGGGGTTCAGTTCTTCCTGCAGTCAAGGCCAAATAACGGGGACTAGTCACCACACACCTGCACTCAGAACTTGTCCACATCTGACTGACACAACCACTGCAATAACACAGCGCAAATCCAAAAGTCTGTCCTAACACTTGA
Organism: Strix uralensis; assembly: GCF_047716275.1. NCBI lineage: Eukaryota > Metazoa > Chordata > Aves > Strigiformes > Strigidae > Strix > Strix uralensis. The sequence continues at coordinate 42,368,082 of NC_134012.1, forward strand.
TAACCACACCTAGAGGGCACAGCTCATGGAACAGCAGGACCAACCCTGAAACAGAGATCTGCCCAGGGCATGGGGGAGAACGCGGAGGAAGATGCAGTGCTGGAAGCACTGGCTTCCTGAAGCTAACAGCAGCACGGATGCAATCTAGACCAAAAGCTCTGCCTGCTGCATTCCCATTGAGTAATTAGTGGGAGGTTCAGCTTTCTGTATTTGTAAGGGTGGCCTGTACCTTGCTAGAGGGGTACGTCTCGTGCAGATCTGCAGTAGGGGATGTGCCAGTTCACTCACCCCTGGCAAATCAAAGCTGTATCCTAATGACAGAAAGCAGAGCTGAGCTGAGAGATGGGACCACTGTGAAAGCCACTGCCTGACGTCCAGGACAGAGGAGCAGAGGTCTCCAGTCTCCATCAGAAGGGGCCACTCCCAAAGTGCCTCCTAACTTCTGATCAGTACAGCCGTAACTTACAGAGCGGTGACATCTTTGAGAAAGGGTCCGAAACCTCCACTGCGAACAGCAGACGAGCCCCAGATGTCTTCAGCACAGGGTTGGCTGGATTATTCACAGCCAGGGAATCAGCTAAATGCAGTTTAACTCAGTTGCCTGCTTAATCCAGAGCACTTTTAAATCCCCATACACTGATCAAGTTGCCAGAGGTATTTTAACCCCTGAGACCACAAGATGCTAAACACTGGTTAAGAAAGCAATTTTAAACACACAAATCGAATTTCCTTCAGTGTTTCAGTAACTGTGAATGAACTGCTCATCCATCCTGGCTACCAGCTCTTGCTACAAGGAGGATTCATTCGGCTCCATCTTGCTTAAAATACTGAGCTGAATCAGCAGATCCTGTCCTGGAGGAACAGGTAACCCTGCCATGAACCTCTGTGCATCACGCAGCCCCAATCTGCTGCTGCAGATTAAGGGCCAGAAGCAAAACACAAACAGGACAAAGAATAAACTGACAAACTGCTGGATTTGGAGGCCTGGTAGCCCCCTCCCAAAAGACACGTCCAAAGACACCTGGGCTAAAGGATTGTTCCTTCAAGTACAAGAGGTAATACAGTAAACCCTCTTGTTTTCTCCTGGATTTGGTCACCAGAGAGCTGCCCACCAGCCCCTGGACAGAAGAGCACACATCCTAATTAAAGGCAACATGTAAAAGCCCAAAGCAACAAAAGTAGAGATTCATTGGTGGCATCTGGCAAGTGACAAAGATAACAGCAGCTTTTGATAACAATTCTTTGAAGGGAAAGCCAGAGTTGATAGGCATCACTGCTGGAAGGCTCTTACAGAGGAGAGTGTTAAATAGCATCAACTGGCAGGTTTAAGCATTGTCTGGGAAATATCAAACACTGTCAAGATACCACAAAGCTCTCTGCAGCCAAGCCCCAGCGAGGGACTCCTGTGGGCTCATCTCTGAGAACACAGACTGATGGGCCACCAGACCTGCCGACAGAAAACACCTTATTAGCAGCTGGTGCAGAGAGTACAGCGCCCTCAAAACAACCAAACCAGCCAGGTCAGCCCACCCAGACACCCAGCATCTCCCCGCAGTACCTGCAGCCACAGCCGCAGCCCAGCCCTGCTGTCAGGAGTCCTCTCGGACTGGTCGGGTCAGCGCTCCCAGCCTTCCAAACCCCGCCCTTCTGGGAGCTGCACTCAGCCCAGTGCAGGGAAAAAAGATGAAGACACCCCTTAACTCAATTTGGAGACTTCCAGGAATTCTCCCACCTCAAGGAAAAGGAAATGGAACAAAAATTTTTGTTCAGTTTTTCCAAAGCAAAATAAAACCCAACCACTGCAGCAGCGAGACAGCTGTCACAGGAGTACAGATCTTCAAAGCTCTGAAATAAATAGTCTTGCCTCTGGCTTCCAGCTGCATGGGATTGCTTTATAGCACCTTACACAAAACCCACAATAAAATACCTCCTACAGGTTGTCAAAGCAACAGCATTAAGGTTGTCCACGGGATTAGGCACTGGCTTCTAAACGCCCCATTCTTTGGTACCTTCAGCAAACCACCAGCTCTGATTCAGCCCTCGGTTGGTTTTCTGAAAGGGTGACAAAAGCAGCTTCAGCAAGATCAGAGTCAGACCACAAAATCTGCTTCCTTTAGAGATCAGGCCCTGCTGTCTCTGAGCAGCTCAGATCCCCCTACAGCTGCTGGGCCTGCAGGAACTGAACAGCTCGAGTATGACAAGGTATGAGGCAAAGCCTGGGGAAGAAGGCCAGCTGTGAAACAGTTTGACAGAGAAGAGGGGAGAGAAAATATGTGGGGCAATAGAGCTCCTAAAGGAGATTACAAGAATCAGGTGTTCATGAACCCAATCCATGAACTAGAGGTTTTGTATCTGTACAGATGTTACTGTACTAGGAATGGCAGAACACTAAAATCCATTGCCCAGGGAGAACAGAGAAGCTTTGGAGATCAGCACAGAGCACAGCGCTGCCAACTCTTTAACAGCCAGCAGAGCACACCTCCTCCTGGGGCGGGGGGGGCAGCTCCAACTGCCACACTGCTGCTCAGGGAGGACAGGGGAGCAGAGTCAGGACAGCTGCAAAATGTTCATGAGACTTCTCAAAGGGGAAAAAAAGGAAAGAGAAAATAACCAAGATCTTTCACCAGGCTGTCTGTGACACGAGACATCAAAACATGAGAGTGGGTGATGGACAGCTGGGGAGAACAGTCAGGATTCGACAAAACAGTTCAGACAGCATGAAATCAGCAAGAAAATGAACATTCATAAAAAAAATCTCTTAGTATTTGGCTTTGCCCTAGAGGTACCTCTGTGTCACAAGGTAAATATCCCATTCCGCTGCCCAGATGCAGATTTATTCCAACAGAGAATTATTCCCCTAACCAAGGGCTTTTCTACACAATAACCTCTGCAGCCTGGGGCAATGCAGCCGTGCATTCGAGTACATGCACACCCAGTGTGTGCAGGCTTGCAGCTGAAACCTTCCCATACTTCTCTCTTCATTGCTGCTGAAACATTTTGACTCCCCAACCCTACGCTCTGGTTCTGCAATAATCCCCCATACAGTCAAACTACAGTTTCAAGCACATCCCATTGCCTGCCCAGGATGGAATCCCCAGAGTGCGACTGTTCCCAATTCCATTTTTCCCGTAGGAAACAATGGGATAGAGAGGAATGTGTGCAGGTGCCTCAGCAATGCACACAGCTGAACCACCAAGAACAGCTGGTGTGATGTGGAAGATGGTGAGACAGAAGCGAGACCTCTGGGGTTGTCAGCTGCCAGTTCAACACCTGGTAATCACAGAAGTCTGAACAGCCCAAACTGTGACAACAAAACTTTTTTTTAAAAAAAACAGAACCATGAAAAAGGTTGGGGTTTTAGACCAAAGCTTCCCCTTCCCCAGGGATCCCACCACCCCCTCCAGGGAAATCGGCCCCAGCCCCTGCACTCACCCACTGCTAGGCCGGAGCCACCACCACTGGTGCTGGTGCTGGTGCTGGTGCTGGTGCTGCTGGTGCTGGTGCTGCTGGTGCTGGTGCTGGTGCCACCTTTGCAGGAGAAAAATTCATTCAGCCATCCAGAACAAAGCGAGTGTTTTAAAAGGAGGAATTCCCACTTGCTGGGTGAACCAAACTCTCTTCCTGGAACATCCCTCAGTGCAGACCACAGAGAGCTGGAGGACCTCCTGCCTAGGCCGCCTCACTGCAGACCATAGGCCCTCGCAGACTGTCAGCAGGAAGTAGGCCCTGTGGGGGCCAGGGGACCCCCGGGGGGGCTCCAGCACGTTGTCCCCCCCCCAGCACCTGCCCACACTCCTGCCTGTGCCGTGAGTGGGGGATTTGGGAGCTGGGGGGATTCTTGGGGGGGTGTTATTGGGGTTCTGTGGGAGTTGTGGGAGTTATTGGTGTCCTGAGGGGGTTATTTGGGTCCTAGAGGGAGTGTAATGGAGTCGGGGGGTGGGGGGTGTCCTGGAGGGGTTTGGGAGGGTTATTGGGGTCCTCGGGGGGGGTCTTGAGGGAGATATTGGTGTCTGAGGTGGGGGGATTGGGGACATCCTGGAGGGGGTTCTGGGGGAGGTACTGGGGTCCTGGGGGTGTTTTGAGGGAGGTATTGGTGGAGGGTCTTGGTGCTTGGGGGGTGTTATTGGGGTCATGGGGGAGTTCAGGGGGTTATTAGTGTCTGAGGGTGGGGAGGGGGGGCGGAGTGTCTAATGATCGTCTCCTGGGGGTGGTTTCTGGGGGAGATATTGGGGTCCTGGGGGACAGTAATGGGGTGCAAGAAGGGTCCAGTGGGGGCTGCTGGGGTACTGGGAGGGATCTTGTGGGGGATAAACCCCCCCATAACATTTCAAAACACCTCTTATATCCCCCATATCCCCCCAAACCACCCCATATCCCACCAAATCACCCCCAAACCCCCCATATCTCCCCAAATCACCCCAAAAGACCCCATATCCCCTAAATCAACCCCAAAACCTCACCATAACCCCTCAAACCCCCATATCTCACCAAATCCACCCAGATCACCTCAAAAGTTTCCCATAGCACCCCAAAACCCCACATATCCTTCCAAAATAACCCTTATATCCCCCATATCCTCCAAACACCCCCATATCCCCCAGGTCTCCCCCACATATCCCATCCAAACCCCCCATATACCACCAAATCACCCCCAAAACCCTCCATATGCCCCCAAATCACCCCCATATACCCCCAACCCCACTATATACCCCCATATCACCACAACCCCCCCTATATCCCCAAATCACCCCTAAAATTCCCCATACACCCCCATATCCCCCATATCCCCCAAAACCCCCATAAAACCCAAGTCACCCCCATATCCCCTCAACCACCCCCATAACACCCCCAAACTTACTATACCCGCTAAACCTCCTCTATATCCCCAAATCAACCCACAACCCACCCATATCCCCTAAATCACCCCCCAAACCTACCCATATGCCTCCAAACCCCCCCATATCTCACCAAATCCCCCCTAAATGCCCCATATCTCCCCAAATACACCCAAATCACCTCAAAACCTTCCCATATCACCCCAAACCGTCCCATATCCTTCCAAAATACCACTTCTATCCCCCATATACCCCCAAACACCCCCATATCACCCCCAAATCACCACCCAATATCCCCCCAAACCTCCCCATATGCCACTAAATCCCCTCCAAAACCACCCATATCCCCCCAAATCACCCGCCATATCCCCCCAACCCCTCCCGTATCCCCCATATCCCCCCAAACTCCCCATATATCCCAAATCAACCCCAAAACCTTCCCATATGGCCCAAAACCCACCCATATCCCTCCAACTCACCCCAAAAACCCCTTATATACCCTAAATCAACCCCAAAACCTCCCCATATGACCCCAAACCCACCCATATCCCCCAAATCACCCCAAAAACTACCCATATCTCCCCAAATCACACCACAATATCCCCCCAACATCCCATATCCCCCCAAATCACCCCAAAACCCCCCATATCCCCCCAACCCCCCCCAAAACTTCCCCATATCCCCCATTTTACCCCCAAACATCCTGTATATCCCCAGATCACGCCAATACCTCCCCACATCCCCTAAATCACCACCAAAACTTCTCCATGTGCCCCCAAACCCCCCATATCCACCCAACCCCCCCAAATCTCCCCTATATCCCCACAAATCATCTCAAAACCTGCCATTACACCCCAAAACCCCCATATCCTTCTAAAGTCCCCCTTATATCCCCCATATCACCCCAAACCCCCAAATATCCCAGCAAATCACCCCCAAAAAACCCCATATCCCCCCAAACCACCCCCACATCCCCCAAAAACCCCATAACTCCCCAATTAAACCTAAAACACCCCCATATTCCCCCATATCCCCCATATGACCCCAAAACCACCTGTATCTCAACAAATCACCCCAAAATTCCCCATATCCCCTAAATCACCCCCAAAACCTCCCCGTATACCCCAAACCCCCCCAAATCCCTCCTAAATCCCCCATATCTCCCCATATCCCCACAAATCACCTCAAAACCTGCCCATATCCCCCCAAACCCCCATATATACCCCAAATCCCCCCCCCATCCCCTCAAACCACCATACCCCCCAAATCACTCCCCAAACCCTCATATCCCCTCAAAACACCATATCCCCCCAAACCACCCCAAAAACCCCCATATACCCTAAATCACCCCCAAAACCTCCCCATATGCCCCCAAGCCCCCCATATCATCCCAAATCAGCCCATGTACCCCAAATCACCCCAAAACTTCCCCAAACACCCCCGTGGCCAACCTCCACTCCAGTGACCCCCACACACACCAGGGTACCCCCCGGACATCTGGGTTCCCTCAGAGTGGGGCTGGGGACTCCCCAGGTGCCTGGTTCCTCCCAAGACACCCCTCTCTGTCACTCTGTGTGTGTGTGTGTGTGTCCCAGGCACCATTATATTATTATTATAATTATTATAATATTATTGTATTATTATATTGGATGAGAAAAGGGGCTTCTGTGTTCATGGAGGTGCTGGGAATGCCGCAGCACGTCCTGGAAACATGAAGGAACGAAGGTCATTGGAACTAGGCGTCAGCATGGAGTCAGCAGGAGAAACCCTGCTGGCCCCACCTAATAACCTTCTGTGGTGAAATGACTGGCTGGGGAGACGAGAGGAGTGCGGTGGCCACTGTCCACCCAGACGTGAGGAAGGCTTTCCGCAGCGTCTGCCAGAATAGCCCCGTGGAGACGCTGAAGCAGCGTGGGCTGGCTGAGGAGAGGGGGAGGTGGGTAGAAAGTGGCTGACCAGCCAAGGCCAGAGGGTGGTGAGCAGCGGCACCAAGTGCAGCTGGAGCCCGGGAGCCAGCGGGGAAGCCCAAGGCAAGAGGCATTGCCAGCAGGTGGAGGGAGGAGGGGTCCTTCCCTCTGCTCCGTCCTGCGCTGGGCTCCCCAGGGCAAGAGAGGCGGGGCCATGCTAGAGAGGCGGGGCCATGCTGGAGAGAACGCCCAGCCTGTGGCCCCTCCCACTGTCCGTTGGGCTTGGGCTGTCAATCAGTTGGAGCCAACAGCCCCCAGCGCCGGCAGCACGGAGCTGTGCTGGCACAGAGCGGCACTGGGAGGAGGCAGGGTCTGGCCGAGCAGCGCTGACCAGGCTCCGGCAACCCGCTTCCCATCCTCGCTGTCACCGGCTGGGCCGCATCCTTGGTGCACAGCGAGGGTCCTCCTGTCCCGGGCAGGATGGGCCAGGCCAACGGCTGCTGTGGCTCCAGGTGGGCTCCCCCCGTGGCTTGGGGACAGGGGGGCATGGCCAGGCCCCGCAGCAGCGGCCTTTCTGATGCCTGCCGTGCTCTGCTCCGCAGGGACGCTCTCGCCGATGCAGAGCCGGTGCTGAGCGCAGACGTGCAGCTGACCCGGGGCTGCAAGAGGAGCGAGAGGCGCCTTCTCCTCCTCCAGGAGGAACTGGTGGTCACCAAGCTGCGGTAAGACCCTCCGACCCAGCTGCCCTTGCCCCATCCCTGGCCCCGGCTCAAGGGCTGGGACACCCTGGCCCCCGGCCCCAGGACCTGTGTGCTGGATGCACCAATGCCCATCCCAAGGGCAGGAGGGGAGCAGGGCTCTGCCCGGGGGGGCACCCCAAGGAGGCCACCTCCAGCTCACTGCCTGCCTCTGCTCTCTGCAGAGGTGGCACCACCCTGCGCCCACAGCTCCGCCTGGCCCTGGACCAGCTGTGGGTGCTGAGTGACGGGAAGGAGGCGGCGTGGGAGGAAGAGGTGGAGGGTGTCAGCAGCCGCGAGGAGAGGAGCTCCCTCATCTTCCTCTGGCCCAGGGGCTCCTGCACTGCCACTTTCGGGTGAGTCGTGGTGCCACGTCCCACGGCCGGGCAGGAGAGGTTCCTGTGAAGGGCCTCTGCCCTCCGTGCAGAGCCTGGGCAGGGAGCGGGCAGCATGCCGGCAGGGAGGGATGGGGGGCATTTCTGCGTCCTGCATCCCCTGGTCACCTTTTGATCCCCAGAAGGGAAGGACCAAAGCAGGTGCTGTGGCAGGACAGAGGGAGCCAGGGCTTGGGCAGCAGCTCTGTCCCGCCCCATGGCGCTTCATCCTGCCCCTGTGTCCTTCCCCAGGGGGCAGGGCTGTGCAGGCATCCGCCTCTGCCCACGGGCTGGGGGGCAGCGGGGCCTGACGCTGTTTCTCCTCTTGCTGCAGCTCCCAGGCGCTGAAGGAGCTGTGGGTGCATACATTGCTGGGGTAAGCTGGGGGGTGCTGCAGGCACAGCCAGATGGGGGAACACAGCTCCCCAGCTGGGGAGAGGTGCCCCCGCGGCTGTGGGCAGCTCTCGGGGAGAGCTGCCTGATGAGAGAGAAGAGGCGGCTTGGGGCTCACCCAGCTCTGTCCCTTCCCGGTGCACAGGATACCCGACGCAGCCAAGAAGCCCCGAGTGACCCTTGTCCCGTCACTCAAGCTCCTGGAGAAGCTGAGCCGCCGCCATGCCGTGAGTGTCTGTCTGGCCTGGGCGCTGTCCCCAGCACTGCTCCTCCAGCCGAGCAGCACAGGCATCACTGCTCACCTTCTGCCGCTGCTTCTCTCTTGCCAGTGGAGGCCGTTCAGCACCAGGAGCCTGGAGAGGCTGGTGGAGCACCAGTCAGAGGTGAGAACGGCTGCCTTTCCCCTCTGGCTGTGCTGGGGTGCAGGGATGGGCGTGCAGTGGGGTGAGCTTGCGAGGGAGGGAGGGAGGGAGGGTCCCCTGGTGCAATTCAGGGAGTGGGGAGGGTTGAGGAGCCACCAGGAATGCTGGCATATCCTTGCTGGTGGCACTGGGAGAAAACCTGCCACACGGGTCAGAGAGCCCAGGAGGGCAGAGGGTCCCCACTCCGCGGTGCTCAGGCTGCTGGTGCCGGGTTCTTGCAGGCTGATCTCAAGCAAGGGCCTCCAACGGTCCCGTCGAGCAGTGAAGGGAGACTTTGCCGTTCACCAGGTGAGTTTGGGAAAGAAAGGACCCTCCTGCAAGCAGCTGGGCTGTGCTCACTTGTCCCTTGAGTGTCCCCATCCAGGTTGGGCAGCCCAAGGGAGGACATCAGCCAGAGAAGGAAGGACAGCGCTGGGCAGCGGCCGATGGACGTGGCTCTGCAGGGACACGCAGCCTCTGGTGCTGCCCACAGCCTGGAGGAGGACAGGGCTAGGACTGGGCCAGGCTGTCCCAGGCTCTCAGGAACCCCCGAGCCGGAGCTGTTGAGCTGGAGCCGTGGTTCCAGCTGCCGGCTCCCTGCCTGTCCTGCCACACCGCTCAGCACCATGCTGCAGGCAGGGCAGGGCAGGCTCCGGGAGCGCTGGCCTGGCGGCATCCACTGATGGGCTCTTGCTCTCTTTTCCTTTGCAGCAGGAGGGACCAGCAGCAGAAGCAGCAGCAGCAGCAGCAGCAGGAGGTGGAGGGGGCTGCCCTGGCCCTTCGCTCTGCGGCGGAGCCCGGCCTCTGTCCTGGCGCCAGGGCAGGCGGGCTCCGGCTGCAGCAGGGCGCTCTTTGGGCAGCCCCTGGCAGCCCTCTGCGAGGATGGCACACTGCCCCGGCCCATCCAGGTCAGCCAGCCTGTCCAGGGGGTCCCCAGCCCTCCCTCCGCAGGCTCCGGAGGGGCAGCAGGTGTCCCCAGGAGCTCCGGGGATGGGGCACTGGGCTCTTCACCCCCAGCACGGAGCCAGCTCTGGGGCAGTGCTCTGGCCACCGCCGCTGGAAGGCGGCTCCTCGGCCACGCAACTGTCCTCCTGCCTCTCCTGCAGGAGCTGCTGGCTGTGCTGAAGCAGGAAGGACCAGCGACCGAGGGGATATTCCGCAGAGCCGCCGGTGGGACAGAGCTTCGGGAGCTGCGGGAGGCCTTGGACTGCGGCGCAGACGTCGACCTGGGAAGCCAGCCCGCGCTGCTGCTGGCCGCCATCCTGAAGGTGAGCGCTTCTGCCCTGCGGCTGGAGGAGCTCCTGGCTGGCCCTGAGTGTTCAAATGCTCACTTGGAGCCCTGGGCCTTGCAGGACTTCCTCCGGAGCATCCCCTGCAAGCTCCTTGTGACTGACCTCTACGAGGACTGGATGGCGGCGATGCAGAAGGCCAGCAGGGAGGAGAAGATCAGGGAGCTGAGAGCGTAAGTGTGGGCAGCAGCCTGCCTGTTGAGCAGGAGCACTGACCGCTGGCCCAGAGCACCTGGAAAGCTGCGCTGGCTCCCACCAGCCTTGGGCGAGTCTGGGGAACGCTGTGGGCAACATCTGCTTTATTAGCGCCGTGTTCCTGTTCCCCCAGGGTGGCCGAGAAGTTGCCTGCAGCCAACCTCCTCCTCCTGAAGCGGCTGCTGTCCCTCCTCCAGCACATCGGCCACCACGCAGCCACCAGCAGGATGGGCTGCAGCAACCTGGCTGTCTGCGTTGGGCCAAACCTGCTGAGCCCAGCCCACGCAGACCTGCTCCCACTGGAGGCCATGCTGGAGGTGACCCACAAGGTACACGTCCCCACCCGCCGGGGCAGCCTTCCCGGCCCACCAGCGCTTGGCTGCGCAGAGGGCTCTGCAGGCCTCCTCCCACCAGCAAATGCTGTCGGGGTGGCTGCCTGGAGGAGCAGCCCCACAGCCACAGCCTCTGGGCAGGAGCAGGGGGCAGGGGTGGGAAAGGCTGCTTGGTCCCTTGTCAGGCAGGGGGATTGAGACCCACGGTTTGATGTGTGCAGGTGAACGTGCTGGTGGAGTTTCTGGTGGAGAACTGCAGGGATCTCTTTGAGGAGGAAGCGGGCAGCCTTTCCAGCCCAGCAGACAAGGAGCTGCCAGTCCCCCTGGAGAGATTCAGAGGTGAGAGGGGGGACTGAGGGTTGGCACCGGCTGGGCCTTGGGACACCAGAAACCTCCGTGTTGCTTCTGACAGGGCTGGGCATCGAGTGTTGTCCTCTCAGCCCCGCTTGTCCTGTGGCCTCTCTTGCCACTGCTCTCCAAACATGAACGTCTTCCTCTGCAGGATGAGCTGAAGCCTGCAGACAGGGCATCGGAGGGCTGACCACAGAAGTGTAGGGCTTCGGGTGGGGGTTGCTTTAGCTCTGTTTGCTTCCAAGAAGTCACCATGTTGCACATGCTTTTGCTTTCTAGACCTGAGTTTGGAAGAGAAAAGTGTCCCTGCAGGCAAAGTGGACACCGAGCACCGAGCAGAAGCTTTGCCGCATGCACCCCCCTCTCTGCTCGGTGTCCTCACGGAAGATGGGGGAGATACGGCGGTGGAGTCTGAAGTGGGAGAGGTACGTCAGCTCCCCAAACACGGTGACAGCGTGTCTGGGGTAGGAGGGGAGTCGCTGCTGTGCCTCTGCCTGGCAGTAGAGCTGGTGTGGGTTTGGGTTATTCCTCCACCCCTTGGGATGATACATAGCAAGGGAAATTGGCAAGGTTGTGTCTCAAATGCACTCGGCAGGTGCTTAATCAAACCAAAGGCCCACAAAATGCCTACAAAGAGGCAGAGGGGAGCAGCTGTCAACTTCAGGGGGGTTTTGCTCAGGCCCTACTTCATCAGAGCTTCCTCAGGTCTATTTGGGGGTCAGCAGGGGGACTGTGTGAACTGTGGCTGATGCAAACCAGCCCAAGGCATCTCCTCTGGAGATCTCGGGTACCAATTTAGCAAAGAGTCGCTTACCACTCCAGGTCACCCCTTGCCACATGCCAACTGTGACATTTCTGGTTTAGGCACCGCCAGCTTTGCCTCTAGCCACCCCCGAGAGCATGGCAGACTCCCTGGGGCGCCCAGAACAACTGGCCAGGTTTCCAGAGGAAAGAAGGTAAAATGAGCTCGCTTTGGTTAAAATCAGAACTGACTCCAGTGGGTCGTGGCTTTCCCTATCTAATCCCGCTGTGGGATGGAAAGATTTGCAGGCTCTGCCCACGACGAGGAGAAGAAGAGGAGCCGGAAGAGAAGAGAAGCCTGGGGAGAAGAGAGCGAAAGCTGCGTGGAAAAGAAGAGGAGGAAGAGAGAAGGTGCTTCTGGCGACGGACCAGCGAAAAGACGCGGGAAGGCGCAGCAGGTCGGGCAGCCCAGGTGCGTGCCGGGCTCTCTGCCCAACTTTCACACCTCTCCACACTCCTCTGCGTCAGCCCAACGCGCTGGCGAGGGACAGCGAGGGACGGTGCTGCGCGGGGTCTGGAAATAACTCCCTGGCAGGGCCCAGGGGCTCCCGGCCGAGCCCTGCGGCGTGGCACAGGGGCACTGCGCGTCTCTGCGCGCGCTCGGGGCTCGAAGGGCATTGCCCGGGGGACGAGGCGCCAGAGCCACCCCGTAGCCAGCGCCAGCAACAGCTCTCTGCTCTGGGCCGTCAGCAATTCCTCACACACGGTGTTCCCCGGAGAGGGCAGCACAACCCTGCCTCTTCCTGCCGCCAGGGACTCACCAGAGCTTTCTGACTCTCTCCTTGCAGGTGCCGATTCATTGTCACCGCCTGATCCGCTGACTTTGGGGCCCCCAGCATTGCTGTTTGCAATAAAAAGTTGTTTTCTCTGTTGTGACCGAGTCTGCCACAAGACATTCTGGAGTGGGGGCTGTTGTTCTGTGATGGATCCTGGGGGAGGAGTTCGGGCTGGTCCCTTGTCCCAGCACCCTTCCCAGTGGGCGTCAGGGCTGAGTCGAGGTGCTGTAGGAGGGAAACCCAAGCCCAGAGTCACGCGGGAGGGTGGAGGTTGGACGGAGCAAGTGACAAGAACAGTGACAAGTTGGTATCACTCAGAATCTAAACGTAGCTGCCCCCAGCCCCCCTGACACCTGAGGATGAACTGGGACACAAGGGGGTTTATTTTCTGCCAAATTACCCTTTAATGTGACAGGTGTCAATGTTGGGGACACTCCAGGCATGGAGATGTCACCACAGACACCCTGGGGACATCCTGGTCCCCTCCCAGTTGTGGGCCATCAAAGTGGGGTGCACCCCAGGGATGGGGATGTCCCCAAGAGCCAGCTTGGGGTCTCCTGTGTCCCTCAAAGTCATGGGGTGTCAACGTGGGGGACACCCCGAGGACGGGAGCATCACTAAGAGCCACCTTGGGGTCCCTCAAGGTCATGGGGCATCAACGTGGGGGACACCTCATGGATGGGAATGTCCCCAAGAGCCCCCTTGGTGTCCCCATGTCCCCTCCCATGCCCAGGGTGACAATTTGGGGACCTCCAGGAGACCCTGAGTGGTGTGTGTGGGGTGTCCCCATGGCCCCTCCGGCGTGCCCCTGTGTCCCCCATCCTGGTCGATGCCGTGGATGTACAAGTGGAGGCTGTTGGTGACTTTCCTCGTCAACCTGGTGTGGTCCCCTTCCTGGGGGGTGGGGGGGACGCACGGGTGAAAACAGGCTCCCCAATCTGAGGGAAGTGGTTGTGGGGGGCATTGGGAAGCCCCCCCTTCCCGGCTGTCCTCGAGAGTTTGGGGGTGCAGGGATAGGGGTGTGGCATCGGTGGGACCCCCCCAAAAATCCTGCAGGGGGTGGTGGGGACAGCAGGACACAGTGTGTGGGGTAACTGGGGGGTGTGGGGGGGTGACAGTGCTGGGACCCCCCAGAGCTCCTGCAGGGGACAGTAGGGATGTGGAGGAGGGGTTTGGGGGTCCCAACGGGGGAACTGGGGATGCACAAGGGGGTTGACATCCCTGGGACCTCCCCCAGACCCCTGCAGGAGACAGTAGGAATGGGGGGGTTGGTTCCAAATGGGAAACTGAGGGTCTCGGGAGAGTTAAGGGGGGTCCTCCCAATTTTGGGGGGTCCTGGGGAGGTTTTGGTGGTCCCAGAGGCGCTTAGGGGTCCCAGGTTGGGGGGACCCCCTGATTTTGGGGCACCTCAGGGGGTTTTGGGGGTCCTAGGGGGAGCTTGAGGGCATCCCCACTATTTTGGGGGGCCTCAAGAGGTTTCTGGGGGTCCTCAGCAATTTTGGCGGGCTCGGGGGGGGGGGTGTTGGTGGTTCCAAGGGGGCAAGACTGCTAGAGAAGAAAAAAGAAGCTCTCCTCTTCAGCACCAACCCTCCACCCCCCACCCCCCCACCCAAAATAAAAAGCACCCTCATTCACTGTTTCCCCCTAATCCTTCATTGTTCAAAGCTGTGTGGCAGCGACAGTATGATAAAGTGATAAAGAGCTCACTTTGGAGCTGGAGGAGGAGAAAACCCACAGAGGCCTCTCAGGTGTCATTTCAAGGACTGAGAAACCTTAAAACATGGAGAGAGAATCTACTTGCTGCATCCCGAGGTGAAGGGTGTCACTGCAGAGAAGCCTTAGTGAAAGAGACACCTCAGCAACTGCTGCCAAATTGTAACTCTCAGCCAACTGTAATCTCTGCCGTAGCTGAGCTAGTAACCTACATATGGAACTCCTCTCCCTGCTAATCCCCGGAATCACCCCATCCATCTGGGGAGGGGCAGTGCAGATCCTCCTGATTCCTCTTGAAACAAAGAGCTTCACTCCACAGTCAGTATAACTGTTCAGCAGGGATTCTTTATTCGCAGCGCTGGGCAGCACTGGGGATCGCTCCACCACAAGTGCCGCACTTACTAACAAAATTCTTGACTAACATACACCAAAACATACATATGCATCAGACTTCTTAGAAAAGGCAGTCTTATGCTAATGGGTTCTCAGAATCCATTTACATAGAATCACAGAATCACAGAATCATCTAGGTTGGAAAGGACCTTGAAGATCATCCAGTCCAACCGATAACCTAGCACTGACAGATCCCAACTACACCATATCCCTCAGCGCTATGTCAACCCGCCTCTTGAACACCTCCAGGGATGGGGACGCCACCACCTCCCTGGGCAGCCCATTCCAACGCCTAACAACCCATTCTGTAAAGAAATGCTTCCTGATATCCAGTCTAAACCTTCCCTGGCGCAGCTTGAGGCCATTCCCTCTTGTTCTATCGCTTGTTACTTGGTTAAAGAGGCTCATCCCCAGCTCTCTGCACCCTCCTTTCAGGTAGCTGTAGAGGGCGATGAGGTCTCCCCTCAGCCTCCTCTTCTCCAAACTAAACCCCCCCAGTTCCCTCAGCCGCTCCTCGTGCTACATGTGCTCCAGACCCTTCACACCTTCGTTGCCCTTCTCTGGACACGCTCGAGTCATTCAATGTCCTTTTTGCAGTGAGGGGCCCAATACTGAACACAGTCATCGAGGTGTGGCCTCACCAGTGCCAAGTACAGGGGCAAGATCACTTCCCTGTCCCTGCTGGACATGCTATTGCTGATACAAGCCAGGATGGCATTGGCCTTCTTGGCCACCTGGGCACACTGCTGGCTCATGTTCAGCCGGCTGTCAATCAACACCCCCAGGTCCCTCTCTGACTGGCAGCTCTCCAGCCACTCCTCCCCAAGCCTGTAGCGCTGCTGGGGGTTGTTGTGGCCCAAGTGCAGCACCCGGCATTTGGCCTTATTGAAACTCCTACAGCTGGCCTCAGCCCATCGCTCCAGCCTGTCCAGGTCTCTCTGCAGAGCCTCCCTACCCTCAAGCAGATCAACACTCCCACCCAACTTGGTGTCATCTGCAAACTTACTGAGGGTGCACTCGATCCCCTCGTCTAGATCATCAATAAAGATGTTAAACAGGAGTGGCCCCAAAACCGAGCCCTGGGGGACACCACTCGTGTCTGGCTGCCAACTGGATTTAACTCCGTTCACCACAACTCTTTGGGCCCGGCCATCCAGCCAGTTTTTTACCCAGCAAAGCGTGTGCCCATCCAAGCCGCGAGCAGCCAGTTTTGCCAGGAGAATGCTGTAGGAAACGGTGTCAAAGGCCTTTCTGAGGTCAAGGTAAACAGCACCCACAGCCTTTCCCTCATCCAATAAGCAGGTCGCCCTGTCGTAGAAGGAGATCGGGTTTGTCAAGCAGGACCTGCCTTTCATAAACCCATGCTGACTGGGCCTGATCATCTGGTTGTCCCGCATGTGTTGTGTGATGGTACTCAGGATGAGCTGCATAGTCTGAGCATGTGTAGTAAAAATAGACTGAGGGTCTTCTCCCCCTCTTAGTGGTCCACATCGTCTTCCTCACACTGTCCACTAGTTGAGCTTCAGGTTTCCCGTGTCCATACATCGTCACGGAGTGACCTCATCTGTCCTTCGGCTCCTGTTTGTTCCAAGGAGGTTAGTTTAGATCAGCTTCCAGTCACTTAACACTGGTGTCTTCTTAGACACTTGTTTTTAGGTTCCTGTTATCAGGGATGTACCCAGGGAGTTTTTCAGGCTGTCCAAGGTCTGTCTTATCTCCACTAGGCAAGGAGTTAAAGGTTTCAAAACATCTTACAAGTGGGTAATGAGGGTAGTTAGGAAAACTGTATAAATGAAATTATATACATTGCAGTAAAATATGGGAAAAATAAAAGCTAGTAAAACACAAGTGATGCTTAACGTTAAAGCTAAATGTTCTACTTTACAGGTCCATGTACATTAGCAATTTCAAGTATACTTGTAGCAACTTCCCTTCACTCTAGACAGCCTTCTTCTCCGTTACAGACATGTAAAGCAGTTACCTGGAAAACGAACGCCTGCGCTCCTTTGGAGTCTTTTTAGATTCCATCCGTTCCTGAACCATCTGTAACTCATCAAGTCTGGACTTCTTCTTCTCCCTGTTAAAAGAAGTTTGACCTTTATTACAATTACAGCTTGACCTTTATCACAAAAAGACACCAAGAAACAAAACATGGCCAGTATGAGAAAATGTACTGCTTGCAGATGCAAAGGTGGACATGCTATTTAAGCAAAAACTTTCTTAGGGACAGTTTTAGGATGACATTCGTCTTGTTTTAGTTTTGCATGATTACCATCTGCACCCAGAAAGTCTATTGGAGAAAACACTCTGTCATTTTTGCTGATGTCAGATGCACTCGAGTGTAACTGCCGTCCGACAGGCCATCGAAACACAAACATGAAAAACAGCCCAACTTCATTGAGTCAAGCCCCCACTCTTCTTTAAGTCTCGTTGTTCTCTGTCAAACTCCTCCCTAGACAAGGGAGGCCAAAGGCATCCTGCTTGTGTCAGAAATTGCAGCAGGACCAGGGGAGCGACGGTCCCCCTGTCCTCGGCTCTGGTGAGGCCGCTCCTCGAATACCGTGTCCAGTTTTGGGCCCCTCACTACAAGACAGACACTGAGGGGCTGGAGCGCGTCCAGAGAAAAGCAACGAAGGTGGTGAAGGGTCTAGAGAACAAGTCCTGTGAGGAGTGGCTGAGGGAACTGGGGGTGTTTAGCCTGGAGAGAAGGAGGCTGCGGGGAGACCTCATCACTCTCTACAACTACCCGAAAGGACGTTGTAGCAAGGTGGGTGTTGGTCTCTTTTCCCAAGTAACAAGCGATAGGAGGAGAAGCAACAGCCTCAAGTTGCACCAGGGGAGGTTTAGATCAGCTATTGGGGAACATCTCTCCACTGAAAGGGTTGTCAGCTTTGGAACAGGCTGCCCAAGGAGGTGGTTGAGTCACCATCCGCGGGTAGATGTGGCACTTAGGGACATGGTTTAGTGGTGGACTTGGCAGCGTTGGGTTAACGGTTGGACTCGATGATCTTAGAGGTTTTTTCCAACCTCAGTGATTCTATGACTCTCTAAGGGAGGTGATTGTGTCATTGGGATGGCATGTGAATGAGCCATTGGAACTGCTGCTGATCCTCAAGCTGGTGACGTGTCTGCAGGAGCTGGGGGATATTCTGAAGAAGGGAGAGTGCACCCAGCAGACGGAGGCTGCCCAGGTGGAAACTGAGGAGGAAACGGTTGTGGTGGTACCCCCGGGGGAAGAGGACATGCGCGGGGTGGTGGAGGATACAAGGGAGGTGGAGGCACAGGCACAGAGAGCGGTGTTGATGCTGGTAGTGTTGGGGCCTGAGTCCTCTGGGTATGTTCACTGTGCGGATGTCCTCGATTTGAGCTTCTAAAGAAACCCCAAAACACGAGTCACTGTTTGTTACACTCTGCCCTGATTTTAAAGGGGAAAGTGAATGGAGGAGGAGCGTGGTGGCGAGCACTTCTTGTTCTCAACTGAAGCATTTTTCTCCCCGCTTTTTGTTCATTTGAGACTACGCTCATTTCTTGGTCCTCAGACTTGCCTTCCACATCGTCACTCCCAGCAAATCCCTCAGTTTCCCCTTCTTATGGTCAGTTTGGCAACTGTGGCTGGAGGCTGCCCGTGCTAAAAGAGACATGTGCCAAGCGCTCCTCTGACACACCTTGACACCCTTAATACTTCACAGTTCTGATCTTCAAAGTACTGCACAGACATTAACTCATCTTCTCTCAAACTTCTTTTAACATCTTCCGCACACGCTTCCTAGGTTGTTGCCTCATGGTGACATCTTTGGCCTGTTCTTGGCCCTGAATTTTTATTTTTTGCTTACTGAACTTGAGGTTTTAGACAATCTGTGGGATGGATCCTGGTTTTTGTTTTGACTTATTTTTAAGATTTTATACACACAGTGCACCCTTACAATCTCTCTATAACACACAGATACCAAAAGGAAGGACTAACCTGACGCTGCAATAAACCAAAAGAGACTCCTCTCTCTCCAACCGAGAGAAAGCAGCTTGGCTATTTGAGATGACTAAGTAGTAAAATAACAGCGTTGCCTTTTCCAGTAGTTTGCTCAATCAGTATTAGTTAAGTTGTTAAAAAAAGAATATTGGAGACTGATTTCTATTGGGAAATCAATTTCTTCAGCCCTATTCAGCCAGTAACCAAGAGGGTGCCTTTCCATCTGATCCTTTAATTATGTTTCATTTTTACACGTAATTATGATTTCCTCACAAAGACTTCATTCTTCAGAGTCCTCTTTTCAATCATGTACTGGAGTTTTATTTTAAATAATCTTCCTGAGAGCACAGATCCCCTTTGTGAAGGCCAATTCAAATTAAGCCATTTTAAAATTAATTACCACATGTATTCTCCACAACGATCTGTGCATACTTATTCCCTTATAAATCAGCTGTTGTGTCCGTTATGTGTTTAACATGGTTAACAAGGTTACAAGCAGCAATATATTGAATTTCTGTAGCATACTTACACTTCCCAGTCTGGTCTGCCACTCGCCGAGCGAATTTTGCCAGCTCTCATTGGATGACCTTTTGGCATGGGGAGAGAAAAAAAATCCCCTTCAGTTTACCTGAAGAGAATTTTTTAAGAGAAATTTGTAAGTTACGGTTACTTACCAGTTGTGGGTATGGATCGTCCTTGGTAGCCCAGAAGACTCGGCAATGCTGGCCGTGTCAGTGCAGGAACCTGATAGCCCTTGTGAATCAGTGCAAACAGTTGGAAAATAAGCTCTACTAAAATATGAGAATCACTGCATATGGTGGAAGAAAACCTACCTTCTCTTCCCACAAACCGCGGATTGACAGGGGGGAAGATTGGGGACGTCCTGTGGCAGGAGGGTTCAGAGCCACGAGTGTTGGTGGAGGTGCTGGTGGCTGCTGCTGCTGCTGCCTGTGCATATGGATCCTCTGTGCATAACCAGTTCCATTTTTGAAGTTGTTCACCGCCTAGAGGCAGAAAAACATTTACAAAGAGGTAACATGAACCTTCAGTAGCTCTAGGAACAAAAGCCTCCACAGAGTAAAATTACTTGTGTATTCCCGTATATACTATCCATCCTAAAATAAACCAACATACGGATATATTCAGATTAGATGTAAGGAAGAAATTCTTCCCTGTGAGGGTGGTGAGGCCCTGGCACAGGTTGCCCAGAGAAGCTGTGGCTGCCCCCTCCCTGGAAGGGTTCAAGGCCAGGTTGGACGGGCCTTTGGGCAACCTGGGCTAGTGGAAGGTGTCCCTGCCCGGGGCAGGGGGGTGGGACTGGATGGGCTTTAAGTTCCCTTCCAAGCCAAACCCTTCTGTGATACATGAACGCATCCCATTAAACACTGGTGTTAATGACTGGTAACTCAGACTATCTGTATGTAAAGCACTCCAGCGTTAACGCTGAATTTGAAACTGAGGCAATCCTGTTAAACACAAGTGTGACCTGAATTTGCCAGATTGTCTCTCAAGGGTTGCCAGCTTCTGTAACAACAGGGAATGTATTTGCAAAGTAAATTTAGCCTTATTCCATTTAGCCTTGTTTAAGGAGGTGTAAATTAATATTTTCTTCCCTTTCAGCTAATTGACTGACTAGACTTTTCTTACAAACAGTTTATCTAAAAGTCACTGCATTACCTGGCGTAGGCACTTGCTGGCAACTAAAGTATCGGGAGAAACACCTGCCTGATGACATGCTGGGCATGTATGTTCCTCACATTCCAGTAATACTGTTCTAATACCTGGGTATAATCAGAATCATCGAAACAGGTTTTAGCTAAACTAAGGACATTGTTGGGGTTCTAATCAGTTATAAAATCCTGTAGATGGTTAATGGGTGAATATGGTCCTGAACTGAGAGCATGAAGCTATAAATGTTCAGCAGTGCAAAAAATTTCTAGTATGCAGGAAACAGCTGCCCAGTTTTGTTATTTCACTATTGTAACATTTGAAGATGCAGAGTAGGCCGTGTCCTGATGTTTTGACTAGTCAGTTCTCCACTGTCTAGCACAGTGAGAAGTCCTCAACCTCAAGGTTCATGAATAAGACACATCTCCAGAAACCATTAGTAGGTTCAAGTTCTGACGGTTTTAACCAACTCTCCCGTGGAGAAGAATGTGGATTAAATGCCTAACGAGCCATTTGCTGCAGACCACAGTAAGTCACCAGCGTTGGCTCTATAGTTTTGTATGAGAGAAAGGACTGTGCACAAGCTCAATGCATTTGATAACTAATACTGTAATCAGCTGCAGCATTACGCACTCTTCTCGTACTCATCCTTCCGCATGGAAAGAGGATTTAACTAGATGCATAAAAAGGGAAAAAAGCCTTCTGCCTCTGTTTTTTCCTTTCTACAAGAAGAGTCCTTTCCTATTCGGGGTATACTGAAGTATTAACCAGAGCTGGTAACAAAGGAATGTTATGACCTTTCTGCTGTCAGAAGATCAGGTGTGATGTTTGGAATTAACAAACACGGGAGTAACACTTGCATTCGTCACAATAACTGTTTCCACAGCAGGGAGTAACAACTGAGCTGGTCATGATTTCTTTGCAAATGAAACATAAGAGCTCCTCTGGAATAGGATCATCTGAGGAGGAGGAGGAGGAAGAGGACAGCTCCTCGGGTAAAAAGGGAGGCTTTTCATAAAGTTATGAACATGAACTGTATGATGGCTTGTTAGCATCTATATTTGGACACAGACATGCAAACTGTCCATCAACTGAATTCCAAAGCCTGGGGCTTAATTGCTGGGCAATTCCCCAAGGAAAAAATACCTATCAAAAGCCAACAGTAAGACAGAAATCTCTTTCTATTTCATATGGTAAAAAATTACAGTGAATCCTGGAAAAAGGAATAGATAATAGACAGGGAAAGCCTCTATAATTCTAGGGCAAGCCACAAAACCTTTAATGCTTTGATTACTTTTTAAATGTATTTCTTCAAAATAGTTAGACAAACATGGAAACATTTGCAATAGCAACACTTGCGTCAGTTTAAAATCTTGCTAACGCTGAAGTACAGGTCAGGAAAAACTAAGGATGTGGGGAGGGCACTGTAGGTCTTTTTATTTTCATACACGTTTAATACATCTTTATACACATACATACATACACTCCACAACGCCAAACAGCTCTCTTAACTATCTCTGCCAGTAAACTGAAATAGCAGGCAGGAAGGATCCACGTCCACACTAAGACAGTTAGGCACGTAGTAAACTAAGATCTCTGCAACCAGTGCCATCTTAAAGAAGGAAAAAAAAACCCAAACCAACCCAAAAACCTGAAGGGAACCATCACTGTGCATGTCATAAGCATGACATGATTTTAACCTGACGGCTACCCTGCTCTAAACTTTATGCATCGTTAACTTTTCCATATTTTTAAAGCCTAAGGTAATTATTCTCAATGACCTACTTGTAGTGGCAGCCTAAGGGGCATTCTGGAGAACAGCACAGCGTCCACAACTTCTAACAGCACAGCGCAGCATGATTAAGCACTAGATTTCTAGGGGAAGAAAAACAAAAAAAACACCAGCACTCGTTTACTCAACTGAAAAGCTTATTACCTGCACTTCCAAAGCAACAGGCGACAGGAATACCGAAGGCAAAGCAAACCAGACCCGTCTGGAATACTTTGTATTCTCTGCTGAAGGTTAAAAATCTTTCCTTTCGTATTATGCACAGAAACTGCTTTTAGAGTGATGTCTGCAGACCTCTGAGCCACGAATTAAAACGTCTTCCTAAAAGGTAACAGTCTGAGCACTTCCTCTGGAGGGAACGGGGAAAAAAAACCCCACAAACAACAAACCAACAACAAACAAGCCAACCAGAGAAGGAGGAAGCGAAGCAATACCAAGTTCTTTTCCCGAGGTAACAAAATCCTGAGAAAACAAGATGTTTGTGCCATCAGAATAAAAATCCAAAATGAAACAAAATAGTTCACCTTTCCCTTTGAAAAGCTGCTCTTGAGTCAAGATCTGCTCTTCTTCTCTCCCAAGCATGAAACTCCTGTTCAGATTAAGACTGTTTTCAAAATACTAAGTGAAGTAGAAATTAAGTGCACACACTGAAACATGTAGAGAAACTTATTCAAAAAACCCCAATACAGTAGTACTACACTGTCCAGAAATCTTTTAAGTGTTCTGATGAAAAGGCGACTTATTTTTAGGAAATAAAATGTTTGCAGCCAAAACCGACAGATGATGTTCCAGTCAAATGTAGGTTTAAAACTTTTTGGTTTTAAACGATGTATTAAAAAGAGCTGGAGAAGGAAACGGGGACAGAAATGAAAAACCATTCAGGGGGTCAACAGTATAGATTGTCACCATGCAATCTCAACACGACAACTGCCGATCATCTATTCAGAACAAGCCAGCCCACAGTAGCACACTCCCTGGCAGAGGAAGGACCCTCTCCCCTCTCACAGGCTCGAGCAAGGAGTGCTCACAGTGTTTCGGGCTAAGGCCCAGCGAGCAGAAGGCAGCTTTTCTGTCAGACAGAGCAAGGCAAAAGGATCTCGTACAGCAACTTCCTTGCAGTTTCTTGCTCCCGAGCCCCCTTCTTCAACTCCTCGTTCTTCTTCTGGTGACATGAAGGCAAAGCACGTCCTGGCCCTCTGAGTCCATGCTGCAGCCTGCTTCTCCCTAGAGCAACAGCAGGCACCTCCTTTGGGATTGCCCTCCAAAGCCATTTACACACAGAAATCAGCTGAGCAGTGTATTGTGGAAGCATAAGCTGCAGCGGACATGGCTTAGAATCAGTTATTTTTTTGTCCATCATGACAAAATAAAACCAGCAATTCCTTCCTTTACAGTAATTCTCCTAAAGAGTCGCTCCCAATATCTGTCACGTTTTTATATCACGCGAGAACAGATGCAGTCAAAAGAACATTGACCCTAAAACGAGGACTCAGATCTACGCAAGCAGGCACGGGCAGCTCCCAGTTTCATTGAGTGTACACAGCAGCACTTGGTGGTGAAAGCAGAGTCACCGCGGACACCAATGAGAAGTTTTAACACCAGCCTTTCTTTAGGGTTTGCTTTGCTTTGGTTTGGTTTTATCCCTTGAACATGAACTAGGAAAGTCTATCTACCAAGCAAAAGGGAGCTGAACCAAAGGGGGCTGAGCATCCAACAGCTGCATCCACTTTGAAGAGCTTTACGAATTCTCCAGCACTCTACCCCCTGGTTTCTGGCGACACAGCCTGAAGCAGTGTTTAAACAAATGATCCAGCTTAGCACCTGCCCCTGTTCTGAAGAACAGCAATCTCTTGCCTCACGACCTGTATTTTACATAGACTTGGGCCATAAACAAATGCAACAGATGGAGAAAAACTGAAGACTGACAGCAACTGAAACAGAACTATTACTTTCCCATCAACCAGTTAGAAATCTAGCTTGTGCACTGACATAACGGAACACAGGAACTAACAAAAAGAAGGCCTTCTGTTCAGAACAGATCAGTGTGTCTTCACAAGAAAGTGATTTCAACGACTTCAACTTAACAAAGTCAGCGTTATCATTAGCAATGCACCTTTCCTGAAGAGGAAATCCTTGTCTTTTTCAACTGCCAACTGCAAGAGTGTGTCAACAAAACAAATAAACAAACAACCCACACCCCAAGAGCTCTCTTTAGGTTATAGATATATAGATACGACATGTCTTCATAGATGACAGCTGCATCAATTTATACTTCAGGTCCCTCTCCTCTCCAGGAACCAGCTGGTGTTAGTGCCATAGATTTGAGTCTCACAAACCCACACCTGACAGGTCTTGCTTTACAACAGTTTTTAGCAGATGGAGACTTTGTGGTAGATCACAAAAGTGATTTTTAGATTCAATAGTAACTTCCTCTCCCAACAGAGGAAGTCAGTTACTGCCAGAGAAGTGCAGGCCAAAGCCAAAATCTCCAAAACGCAAAGAATGTTTAACAAAACATGAAGGGGTGCCTAGATAACACACATCCTGGTTTTTGTCTTTGTTATTCACTTCAAGGAGATGAGTCTGTCTAGAAACACTACAGCTCATTTTTAGAAAGACAAAGAACATGCTCCCTTCCATGAAGAATTTCTCCAATTGCCAATTCTTCCCCAGACTGTCGCTACACTGGGAAGTTGGTCTCCTCTTTCCAACTTCTATTGCTAAGCAGAGCCCAAAAACTACGAGCGAGCCTGAGCCCTTCTACAGGCAGCAGGGAATAAGTCAGCATAGCATTTTCCTGTGAAGAAAGTAAAGAACTGAACAACAGAAAAGGGAATACAAAAGCAAAAACATCAATAAGGGAAAAGAGAATAACCATTCCTTTTACTGATATATTCTTAATAATTAGCTGAGCACTTCTAAAGACAAAGAGCTTTGCTGCTTTTGGCACCAAAGTAAGGAAAAGTCTAAAGCACAGTCCTCCTGATGTGGGAAGATGTGTCCCCAAAAGAGACACAAGTTCGAATACAGAAACATCTCTACGTCTTGCTGGAAATTTGCACGCTAAGAATCACCAGCTCCTGCTTCAAGAGAACACACCAGCAGCTTCACTGGACGGTAGCAATTTCACCCCACACAAGAAGTCAGAACATGCACTATCCTTTCAGGATGCAGCACAGTCATTTCTAAGCCCTTTTTCTGCTTTGGTTAAGTCAAGATGGCACGTGCTCAGACACACAGCGAGGAGGCGCAAGGTAGCTAAGACAGCAAAATGGAAATTACTCCCCATTCACACAGAGCCAACTTTGACTCAAGTCAGTCCTCCTCTTCTCTTCCCACAAAATTAGGAATACCCTTCTGCAGGAAGGCCAGACTTTGCAGCCATCCATGCAGACAAGCAAAGAACTACCGTGGGTCTGCTTTTGTGGTATTCAGGAAGTTGCAGAAGGCAGCTTAGGGATGCTTAATCACAGTATTTCATGACTGTTTCAGTACTGATCTACAGACATCAGCACACAATATACTAAAAGTCACGGTGCTTCTGATTTGGTATAATCCAACAGACCTCCAGATTTCTCTCCTGAGCATGTAAAGGTACAGCTCTCCGGGCATTGCTCGGTACCACAACCGCCAAATGACTCGACGAGCTTCTAAGCATCCAAACTGCTGCAAACACATTTATATGTACAGTAATGGATGAAATGTAGATGCATTCCACCTCTATACTTATGCACGCAAGCACTCACGAGTTAAAAGCCACTGTATGAGCTGGCCTACAGAGTGGGTAACAAAGGCAGTGATTCCCTTGCACACCTGAAAACCAGAAAAACACTCACCAAAATAAAATTAAGGCCACGCACTTCTCGTTTTATTTTTCTTTAAACTGTAACACGTACCAAGTAAGGCAGCCACATCACTCTTCCAGCATCATTCATACACACATATGCCCTGGAAGCTACTTGAAAGTACCTCATGTAATGGAAGTGTCTGGAAAGCGCAGCTTGAACTAGCTGAACTCAGTTACTGATCAGCTTACAGGTACAGAAAATATATGCCTGCAGCCTTTTAACAACAATGACTTACCACTGTTACGTTATTTCCATTTAGCAAAATCTGGTCCAGCTTTGTGATTCTTCGGCCCTCAAGTGGAATCTCACTGAGGCAGCGTTAGAGAAAGTGAGTACGAACACAGAAGCAGGGACAGCGAGCCCAGTTTTCATTACAGAACTGACCTAAGTCTCTCCATTAAGACAACAGTTGTTGCAACTACCAACTAAATTAGCCACACCGCAGCATAATCTTGATAGATTGACCAAAGAAAGCAAAGAAAGCTGCCCGGCAACTAGAAAGATCCATTGTACTTTTCTGCTCAGTACATAAAGGTATAGAGTCACCCTCTAAATCTTGGCAATTTCTTGAATACCACCAATACTCAAAAGAGGTTTCAAATAATAACACAGCATGACAAAGTAATAAATACTTATCCTTAAGTCTGCAAACTCTTTAAATCTTTGCCCAGGCCTCAAGCAAATGGTAATGCAAACAAACTGCTGCAAAGTTCAACACACAACCCGTGCAAAATTAAGCCTACAAATTAGGAAGCTGACTACAAGTAGAAATCATGCACCAGCTACGCTATGACATGGCTGTCCTGCATAGATCACCCTCTAGAGTTTAAGTCCAAGGTATAAACTATTCAGCTGGCAGGTATTCCTAAAATACAAAACCACTTTGCTTATAGATCTTACACAGTACTGTTCTTCAGGCCACCAAACATTAAACAGCAACAAGATGCAGAAATAACAATTAGAATTCTGCAATGCCTTCTAACACCACATCTGAAAATCCAGTTTCAAGGAAAATAAGGCCCAGAGTTTTAAAGGCAAAATGTTTGTTTTCATCTCATACTGAACAGTAACTTTATCTGTAAAATCAAAATATCAGAATAATACAACTGATCCCTACAAAAAGGTTCTAGTCAGTGCACTCAAACCTCTCAAAAGCAATGTGGGAATTAAGCCAAAGCATAAAGCCGACAGCCTTAAACATTCCCATCAAAGGAGACTGACAAAGCCATCAAATCCTAGAAGCATTCCAACAACTTATCCCTCTTCATCACAATAGGAATGCGTGAACCTGTGCATTTCCCCACGAGTTCTGTAAATAAACCGAAGGTACAAGAGACTCTTTTACAGAACGCACATTTTCCCAAACAAAAGCCCGAACGCTGCGATGGCAGAGCAGTAATTGCCACTGACACTGGTAAAAAACACAGAAACAAGGCGGGGGGGCGGGGGGAGACACACACCTGGTGTCAGGTTTATGGTACAGGATGTCCCACTGGGGCTCACGGATGGGTCAGCAGCAGAGGGTGTCACCAATTTCCAGAGCTGTGGTTGCCCTGACCAAGTATCAGACTCAGCCACAAGCACCGTAGTAGCGTAAAAGAGACAATCCCTGACCCAGAATAATCATGAACTGTGTTATCAGCATGAACTCAGATGAACACTCAGTTTTCGCCATGAACTACTTTATCCTTAAGGATCACAAAAATTGAGCAGACCAACTTCAGACAACAGGCCAAGGCTAGAAAGGGACACACTACAACAGAGTCAGAGAGATCCTGGCTGTAGTGATGGAATAAACAAGTCAGACAGAAGCATAATGCATCTGCCATTTACTTTCCAGAAATCCTCAACAACAGACAATTATTCCCCTAACCAAGGGCTTTTCTACACAATAACCTCTGCAGCCTGGGGCAATGCAGCCGTGCATTCGAGTACATGCACACCCAGTGTGTGCAGGCTTGCAGCTGAAACCTTCCCATACTTCTCTCTTCATTGCTGCTGAAACGTTTTGACTCCCCAACCCTACGCTCTGGTTCTGCAATAATCCCCCATACAGTCAAACTACAGTTTCAGGCACATCCCATCGCCTGCCCAGGATGGAATCCCCAAAGTGCGACTGTTCCCAATTCCATTTTTCCCGTAGGAAACAATGGGATAGAGAGGAATGTGTGCAGGCGCCTCAGCAATGCACACAGCTGAACCACCAAGAACAGCTGGTGTGATGTGGAAGATGGTGAGACAGAAGCGAGACCTCTGGGGTTGTCAGCTGCCAGTTCAACACCTGGTAATGACAGAAGTAGTAGAGGAAATTCTAACTGCTTTTAATATACCAAGAAATAACTGCTACTTGCCTGAGGTTTAGAGTGGAAAATCCCTTTATAACACAAAATTAAACTTCATGATGTCCTGGTGACCCCGTGTGACCCATCTTCAAACAAATCACCATTCTGAAACCTCTCAGCTGCTTCTCCTGTGAGACTGAACACCTGACAACTCTTTCACTGCCAGTGGTCCTGCTGCCTCTCCTGATCCATCACATTTTCATCACCACCTTCAAATGCCTGCTGCTCACCATGGTCAGTGAAGGATGAAGGAAAACAGGACCATGACAACAGTAACCAGAGCAGGGTATTAAATAACTGACGGCAGAGCTCTGAAACAGAAGGGTCAGACAGCAAGGCATTACTGTGCACAAGCTTTCACAGTGCAGACGCAGTATAGACAGGGTAAGAATCTGCTCCCCAGCTCTGGAAAACCCAATCCCCTCAGCAGCAGCACTACTGACACCTGCAAGCTTCCTTCCTTAAGTTCTAAGGACAGAGGAGCATCACCTGGATCCAGATGCAGCCCACCTCTGACTACTGCCATTCTGAGGTGTTGCATTTTTCATATCAATCAGCAAGAACTTAGAAAGCAAGATTTCAGTTAACTGTCCTAAAACCTAAATCCCCAACAGGACTTGCCTCAAAAGGTCGATCAGAGACGAGCCGGCTCCATCTGCTGCATGGCCTCCCCTGACCACCACACACAAAGCTCAAGACCTCCCCAGCCTGTCCCAGCCAGCGCCCCAGAAAGGTGTTGTCAGACCTTTCCGCTCCCCTGACAGCCCCCCGCCAGCTCCCCGGCACAGGGCACACGCCGGCTGCAGGCTGCCAGCCAGCCTTAGGGACAGGGAGTCACTCCAGGAAAACTCACGTTTTCCCCAAAGACCAGGTTCTGCTCCGAGCCCGAGCTACCGCCGCGAGCCCACAGCACCCTGCCTCTCCGCAGCACCCGAGGGGTGCAAACCCCGACCCGGAGCAGACACCAGTCCTGTCCCACCTGCTTCGCACGGCATCCCTGCAGCCACAGGCACCTCCTGAAAGGGGGGAACCTGCGAGAGCAGTTTTTAAATGTGTTTCCACGAAGACCAGGCAATTACAGAAAACAGATTTCACAGGGAGAAAACCAGGGAAAAGGAGGAGGAGGAAACTGGTCTGCCTGGCTACATGAAATCGGGATGAGAACAAGCAGAGATGCAGGGCACAGCAGAACTGAACAGGAGCTTGAAAGCGACGGGAAGGAAAAACAGGCAAGATGAACTACACAGGTGTTCTGGACAGGAGCCTGGTTTTGTTTAAATCTTGATTAATTCTTCCTTATCAGTTATTCTGATGATTAATTCTATTTTCACATGGGCATTTTGTCAACATTTAAGAAGATGCACAGGAGACCCCAGGAGGAGCCCCAACACTCACCTAGGAACGAGGTGACGATCTGCAGACCGACAGCACATCAGGCGGGACAAGCTTGCAAAGAAGAACGATGGCAACCAGTTACATCACGTTTACAGCAATCCACAGCTACATGCAGTGAAAAGCGACTATTTTATGCAGAGCTGGTGCAGAGCAGAGAGCTGGAGATGAAGGAGCGGCTGACAGGGGAGGCTGAAGCAGTGCCACCCACGGCAGGAGCTCTGCCGGCTGTTTGCAGCCTGAGAGCAAGTGTTGCTGCCGGATTTCACAACCAGAAGCACTTCCAGGATCCCAGCACACAGAAACTTGTCCTTTAATTACTTTTCAATTACTTCTTGTACCTTCATTGTGTGAGACTTCTGCTCTGCCTGCAGATGTCAAGAGATTCTTTTCTGAAAGCAGAGCAGGGTCGTTCCAACTTGAAACAAACAGGATTTGTCTTTTGGAAAAGGTGCAAATTAGAAGCTCAGCACAGAAACTGAACTTTGTCCAGAAAGCCAGAGGAGCAGCGGGGCTCTGCAAAGGGGCTGGGCTCCAGCACACCCCCATGCTCACCCCCCCACATCGCTCCCAGCACCCCCGACCTGGGAAAAACTGTCCCACAGCCAGAAGGCAAGAGCCCACCTGGGCCAGCTCTCGCCCTCGGGCTTAATGCAGGTTTCTGATCAGCACCTCTTGGCTCTGGTGACTGGCACCCTCTGAAGCACCACTCTGAGGTGTTTCATCAGATTGAACCCACACAACCCAAATCACCACAGAGAGCAGAAAATATTAAATGTGTCACTTCTTTCACACTTGAAGTAAAAATAAAGAGCTAAAATTCACTTTCCCTGGGGTAACCTGATAGATAAACCCCGCAGACACAACAGACCCTTACAGACAGCAAAGACCCACCAAGTTCAAGGTAAAAGAACAAGCACAGTCACACATCAGAACATCTGAACAGCCCGAACTGTGACAACAAAACTTTTTTTAAAAAAAATCAGAACCATGAAAAAGTTTGGGTTTTTAGACCAAAGCTTTCCCCTTCCCTGGCGATCCCACCACCCCCTCCAGGGAAATCGGCCCCAGCCCCTGCACTCACCCACTGCTAGGCCGGAGCCACCACCACTGGTGCTGGTGCTGGTGCTGGTGCTGGTGCTGGTGCTGCTGGTGCTGGTGCTGCTGGTGCTGGTGCCACCTTTGCAGGAGAAAAATTCATTCAGCCATCCAGAACAAAGCGAGTGTTTTAAAAGGAGGAATTCCCACTTGCTGGGTGAACCAAACTCTCTTCCTGGAACATCCCTCAGTGCAGACCACAGAGAGCTGGAGGACCTCCTGCCTAGGCCGCCTCACTGCAGACCATAGGCCCTCACAGACTGTCAGCAGGAAGTAGGCCCTGTGGGGGCCAGGGGACCCCCGGGGGGGCTCCAGCACGTTGTCCCCCCCCCCAGAACCTGCCCACACTCCTGCCTGTGCCGTGAGTGGGGGATTTGGGAGCTGGGGGGATTCTTGGGGGGGTGTTATTGGGGTTCTGTGGGAGTTGTGGGAGTTATTGGTGTCCTGAGGGGGTTATTTGGGTCCTAGAGGGAGTGTAATGGAGTCGGGGGGTGGGGGGTGTCCTGGAGGGGTTTGGGAGGGTTATTGGGGTCCTCGGGGGGGGTCTTGAGGGAGATATTGGTGTCTGAGGTGGGGGGATTGGGGACATCCTGGAGGGGGTTCTGGGGGAGGTACTGGGGTCCTGGGGGTGTTTTGAGGGAGGTATTGGTGGAGGGTCTTGGTGCTTGGGGGGTGTTATTGGGGTCATGGGGGAGTTCAGGGGGTTATTAGTGTCTGGGGGTGGGAAGGGGGGGGGGAGCGTCTAATGATCGTCTCCTGGGGGTGGTTTCTGGGGGAGATATTGGGGTCCTGGGGGACAGTAATGGGGTGCAAGAAGGGTCCAGTGGGGGCTGCTGGGGTACTGGGAGGGATCTTGTGGGGGATAAACACCCCCATAACATTTCAAAACACCTCTTATATCCCCCATATCCCCCGAAACCACCCCATATCCCACCAAATCACCCCCAAACCCCCCATATCTCCCCAAATCACCCCAAAACACCCCATATCCCCTAAATCAACCCCAAAACCTCCCCATAACCCCCCAAACCCCCATATCTCACCAAATCCACCCAGATCACCTCAAAAGTTTCCCATAGCACGCCAAAACCACACATATCCTTCCAAAATAACCCTTATATCCCCCATATCCCCCAAACACCCCCATATCCCCCAGGACTCCCCCACATATCCCATCCAAACCCCCCATATACCACCAAATCACCCCCAAACCCCCCATATGCCCCCAAATCACCCCCATATACCCCCAACCCCACCATATACCCCCATATCACCACAACCCCTCCATATATCCCCAAATCACCCCTAAAATTCCCCATACACCCCCATATCCCCCATATCCCCCCAAACCCGCATAAACCCCAAATCACCCCCATATCCCCTCAACCACCCCCATAACACCCCCAAACTTAGTATACCCGCTAAACCTCCTCTATATCCCCAAATCAACCCACAACCCACCCATATCCCCTAAATCACCCCCCAAACCTACCCATATGCCCCCAAACCCCCCCATATCTCACCAGATCCCCCCTAAATGCCCCATATCTCCTCAAATACACCCAAATCACCTCAAAACCTTCCCATATCACCCCAAACCGTCCCATATCCTTCCAAAATACCACTTCTATCCCCCATATACCCCCAAACACCCCCATATCACCCCCAAATCACCACTCAATATCCCCCCAAACCTCCCCATATGCCACCAAATCCCCTCCAAAACCACCCATATCCCCCCAAATCACCCGCCATATCCCGCCAATCCCTCCCATATCCCCCATATCCCCCCAAACTCCCCATATATCCCAAATCAACCCCAAAACCTTCCCATATGACCCCAAACCCACCCATATCCCCCAAATCACCCCAAAAACTACCCATATCTCCCCAAATCACACCACAATATCCCCCCAACATCCCATATCCCCCCAAATCACCCCAAAACCCCCCATATCCCCCCAAACCCCCCCAAAACTTCCCCATATCCCCCATTTTACCCCCAAACATCCTGTATATCCCCAGATCACGCCAATACCTCCCCACATCCCCTAAATCACCACCAAAACTTCTCCATGTGCCCCCAAACCCCCCATATCCACCCAACCCCCCCAAATCTCCCCTATATCCCCACAAATCATCTCAAAACCTGCCATTACACCCCAAAACCCCCATATCCTTCTAAAGTCCCCCTTATATCCCCCATATCACCCCAAACCCCCAAATATCCCAGCAAATCACCCCCAAAAAACCCCATATCCCCCCAAACCACCCCCACATCCCCCAAAAACCCCATAACTCCCCAATTAAACCTAAAACACCCCCATATTCCCCCATATCCCCCATATGACCCCAAAACCACCTGTATCTCAACAAATCACCCCAAAATTCCCCATATCCCCTAAATCACCCCCAAAACCTCCCCGTATACCCCAAACCCCCCCAAATCCCTCCTAAATCCCCCATATCTCCCCATATCCCCACAAATCACCTCAAAACCTGCCCATATCCCCCCAAACCCCCATATATACCCCAAATCCCCCCCCCATCCCCTCAAACCACCATACCCCCCAAATCACTCCCCAAACCCTCATATCCCCTCAAAACACCATATCCCCCCAAACCACCCCAAAAACCCCCATATACCCTAAATCACCCCCAAAACCTCCCCATATGCCCCCAAGCCCCCCATATCATCCCAAATCAGCCCATGTACCCCAAATCACCCCAAAACTTCCCCAAACACCCCCGTGGCCAACCTCCACTCCAGTGACCCCCACACACACCAGGGTACCCCCCGGACATCTGGGTTCCCTCAGAGTGGGGCTGGGGACTCCCCAGGTGCCTGGTTCCTCCCAAGACACCCCTCTCTGTCACTCTGTGTGTGTGTGTGTGTGTCCCAGGCACCATTATATTATTATTATAATTATTATAATATTATTGTATTATTATATTGGATGAGAAAAGGGGCTTCTGTGTTCATGGAGGTGCTGGGAATGCCGCAGCACGTCCTGGAAACATGAAGGAACGAAGGTCATTGGAACTAGGCGTCAGCATGGAGTCAGCAGGAGAAACCCTGCTGGCCCCACCTAATAACCTTCTGTGGTGAAATGACTGGCTGGGGAGACGAGAGGAGTGCGGTGGCCACTGTCCACCCAGACGTGAGGAAGGCTTTCCGCAGCGTCTGCCAGAATAGCCCCGTGGAGACGCTGAAGCAGCGTGGGCTGGCTGAGGAGAGGGGGAGGTGGGTAGAAAGTGGCTGACCAGCCAAGGCCAGAGGGTGGTGAGCAGCGGCACCAAGTGCAGCTGGAGCCCGGGAGCCAGCGGGGAAGCCCAAGGCAAGAGGCATTGCCAGCAGGTGGAGGGAGGAGGGGTCCTTCCCTCTGCTCCGTCCTGCGCTGGGCTCCCCAGGGCAAGAGAGGCGGGGCCATGCTAGAGAGGCGGGGCCATGCTGGAGAGAACGCCCAGCCTGTGGCCCCTCCCACTGTCCGTTGGGCTTGGGCTGTCAATCAGTTGGAGCCAACAGCCCCCAGCGCCGGCAGCACGGAGCTGTGCTGGCACAGAGCGGCACTGGGAGGAGGCAGGGTCTGGCCGAGCAGCGCTGACCAGGCTCCGGCAACCCGCTTCCCATCCTCGCTGTCACCGGCTGGGCCGCATCCTTGGTGCACAGCGAGGGTCCTCCTGTCCCGGGCAGGATGGGCCAGGCCAACGGCTGCTGTGGCTCCAGGTGGGCTCCCCCCGTGGCTTGGGGACAGGGGGGCATGGCCAGGCCCCGCAGCAGCGGCCTTTCTGATGCCTGCCGTGCTCTGCTCCGCAGGGACGCTCTCGCCGATGCAGAGCCGGTGCTGAGCGCAGACGTGCAGCTGACCCGGGGCTGCAAGAGGAGCGAGAGGCGCCTTCTCCTCCTCCAGGAGGAACTGGTGGTCACCAAGCTGCGGTAAGACCCTCCGACCCAGCTGCCCTTGCCCCATCCCTGGCCCCGGCTCAAGGGCTGGGACACCCTGGCCCCCGGCCCCAGGACCTGTGTGCTGGATGCACCAATGCCCATCCCAAGGGCAGGAGGGGAGCAGGGCTCTGCCCGGGGGGGCACCCCAAGGAGGCCACCTCCAGCTCACTGCCTGCCTCTGCTCTCTGCAGAGGTGGCACCACCCTGCGCCCACAGCTCCGCCTGGCCCTGGACCAGCTGTGGGTGCTGAGTGACGGGAAGGAGGCGGCGTGGGAGGAAGAGGTGGAGGGTGTCAGCAGCCGCGAGGAGAGGAGCTCCCTCATCTTCCTCTGGCCCAGGGGCTCCTGCACTGCCACTTTCGGGTGAGTCGTGGTGCCACGTCCCACGGCCGGGCAGGAGAGGTTCCTGTGAAGGGCCTCTGCCCTCCGTGCAGAGCCTGGGCAGGGAGCGGGCAGCATGCCGGCAGGGAGGGATGGGGGGCATTTCTGCGTCCTGCATCCCCTGGTCACCTTTTGATCCCCAGAAGGGAAGGACCAAAGCAGGTGCTGTGGCAGGACAGAGGGAGCCAGGGCTTGGGCAGCAGCTCTGTCCCGCCCCATGGCGCTTCATCCTGCCCCTGTGTCCTTCCCCAGGGGGCAGGGCTGTGCAGGCATCCGCCTCTGCCCACGGGCTGGGGGGCAGCGGGGCCTGACGCTGTTTCTCCTCTTGCTGCAGCTCCCAGGCGCTGAAGGAGCTGTGGGTGCATACATTGCTGGGGTAAGCTGGGGGGTGCTGCAGGCACAGCCAGATGGGGGAACACAGCTCCCCAGCTGGGGAGAGGTGCCCCCGCGGCTGTGGGCAGCTCTCGGGGAGAGCTGCCTGATGAGAGAGAAGAGGCGGCTTGGGGCTCACCCAGCTCTGTCCCTTCCCGGTGCACAGGATACCCGACGCAGCCAAGAAGCCCCGAGTGACCCTTGTCCCGTCACTCAAGCTCCTGGAGAAGCTGAGCCGCCGCCATGCCGTGAGTGTCTGTCTGGCCTGGGCGCTGTCCCCAGCACTGCTCCTCCAGCCGAGCAGCACAGGCATCACTGCTCACCTTCTGCCGCTGCTTCTCTCTTGCCAGTGGAGGCCGTTCAGCACCAGGAGCCTGGAGAGGCTGGTGGAGCACCAGTCAGAGGTGAGAACGGCTGCCTTTCCCCTCTGGCTGTGCTGGGGTGCAGGGATGGGCGTGCAGTGGGGTGAGCTTGCGAGGGAGGGAGGGAGGGAGGGTCCCCTGGTGCAATTCAGGGAGTGGGGAGGGTTGAGGAGCCACCAGGAATGCTGGCATATCCTTGCTGGTGGCACTGGGAGAAAACCTGCCACACGGGTCAGAGAGCCCAGGAGGGCAGAGGGTCCCCACTCCGCGGTGCTCAGGCTGCTGGTGCCGGGTTCTTGCAGGCTGATCTCAAGCAAGGGCCTCCAACGGTCCCGTCGAGCAGTGAAGGGAGACTTTGCCGTTCACCAGGTGAGTTTGGGAAAGAAAGGACCCTCCTGCAAGCAGCTGGGCTGTGCTCACTTGTCCCTTGAGTGTCCCCATCCAGGTTGGGCAGCCCAAGGGAGGACATCAGCCAGAGAAGGAAGGACAGCGCTGGGCAGCGGCCGATGGACGTGGCTCTGCAGGGACACGCAGCCTCTGGTGCTGCCCACAGCCTGGAGGAGGACAGGGCTAGGACTGGGCCAGGCTGTCCCAGGCTCTCAGGAACCCCCGAGCCGGAGCTGTTGAGCTGGAGCCGTGGTTCCAGCTGCCGGCTCCCTGCCTGTCCTGCCACACCGCTCAGCACCATGCTGCAGGCAGGGCAGGGCAGGCTCCGGGAGCGCTGGCCTGGCGGCATCCACTGATGGGCTCTTGCTCTCTTTTCCTTTGCAGCAGGAGGGACCAGCAGCAGAAGCAGCAGCAGCAGCAGCAGCAGGAGGTGGAGGGGGCTGCCCTGGCCCTTCGCTCTGCGGCGGAGCCCGGCCTCTGTCCTGGCGCCAGGGCAGGCGGGCTCCGGCTGCAGCAGGGCGCTCTTTGGGCAGCCCCTGGCAGCCCTCTGCGAGGATGGCACACTGCCCCGGCCCATCCAGGTCAGCCAGCCTGTCCAGGGGGTCCCCAGCCCTCCCTCCGCAGGCTCCGGAGGGGCAGCAGGTGTCCCCAGGAGCTCCGGGGATGGGGCACTGGGCTCTTCACCCCCAGCACGGAGCCAGCTCTGGGGCAGTGCTCTGGCCACCGCCGCTGGAAGGCGGCTCCTCGGCCACGCAACTGTCCTCCTGCCTCTCCTGCAGGAGCTGCTGGCTGTGCTGAAGCAGGAAGGACCAGCGACCGAGGGGATATTCCGCAGAGCCGCCGGTGGGACAGAGCTTCGGGAGCTGCGGGAGGCCTTGGACTGCGGCGCAGACGTCGACCT
Source organism: Strix uralensis (assembly GCF_047716275.1). Lineage (NCBI taxonomy): Eukaryota > Metazoa > Chordata > Aves > Strigiformes > Strigidae > Strix > Strix uralensis. The sequence continues at coordinate 42,405,031 of NC_134012.1, forward strand.
GGGAAGCCAGCCCGCGCTGCTGCTGGCCGCCATCCTGAAGGTGAGCGCTTCTGCCCTGCGGCTGGAGGAGCTCCTGGCTGGCCCTGAGTGTTCAAATGCTCACTTGGAGCCCTGGGCCTTGCAGGACTTCCTCCGGAGCATCCCCTGCAAGCTCCTTGTGACTGACCTCTACGAGGACTGGATGGCGGCGATGCAGAAGGCCAGCAGGGAGGAGAAGATCAGGGAGCTGAGAGCGTAAGTGTGGGCAGCAGCCTGCCTGTTGAGCAGGAGCACTGACCGCTGGCCCAGAGCACCTGGAAAGCTGCGCTGGCTCCCACCAGCCTCGGGCGAGTCTGGGGAACGCTGTGGGCAACATCTGCTTTATTAGCGCCGTGTTCCTGTTCCCCCAGGGTGGCCGAGAAGTTGCCTGCAGCCAACCTCCTCCTCCTGAAGCGGCTGCTGTCCCTCCTCCAGCACATCGGCCACCACGCAGCCACCAGCAGGATGGGCTGCAGCAACCTGGCTGTCTGCGTTGGGCCAAACCTGCTGAGCCCAGCCCACGCAGACCTGCTCCCACTGGAGGCCATGCTGGAGGTGACCCACAAGGTACACGTCCCCACCTGCCGGGGCAGCCTTCCCAGCCCACCAGCGCTTGGCTGCGCAGAGGGCTCTGCAGGCCTCCTCCCACCAGCAAATGCTGTCGGGGTGGCTGCCTGGAGGAGCAGCCCCACAGCCACAGCCTCTGGGCAGGAGCAGGGGGCAGGGGTGGGAAAGGCTGCTTGGTCCCTTGTCAGGCAGGGGGATTGAGACCCACGGTTTGATGTGTGCAGGTGAACGTGCTGGTGGAGTTTCTGGTGGAGAACTGCAGGGATCTCTTTGAGGAGGAAGCGGGCAGCCTTTCCAGCCCAGCAGACAAGGAGCTGCCAGTCCCCCTGGAGAGATTCAGAGGTGAGAGGGGGGACTGAGGGTTGGCACCGGCTGGGGCTTGGGACACCAGAAACCTCCGTGTTGCTTCTGACAGGGCTGGGCATCGAGTGTTGTCCTCTCAGCCCCGCTTGTCCTGTGGCCTCTCTTGCCACTGCTCTCCAAACATGAACGTCTTCCTCTGCAGGATGAGCTGAAGCCTGCAGACAGGGCATTGGAGGGCTGACCACAGAAGTGTAGGGCTTCGGGTGGGGGTTGCTTTAGCTCTGTTTGCTTCCAAGAAGTCACCATGTTGCACATGCTTTTGCTTTCTAGACCTGAGTTTGGAAGAGAAAAGTGTCCCTGCAGGCAAAGTGGACACCGAGCACCGAGCAGAAGCTTTGCCGCATGCACCCCCCTCTCTGCTCGGTGTCCTCACGGAAGATGGGGGAGATACGGCGGTGGAGTCTGAAGTGGGAGAGGTACGTCAGCTCCCCAAACACGGTGACAGCGTGTCTGGGGTAGGAGGGGAGTCGCTGCTGTACCTCTGCCTGGCAGTAGAGCTGGTGTGGGTTTGGGTTATTCCTCCACCCCTTGGGATGATACATAGCAAGGGAAATTGGCAAGGTTGTGTCTCAAATGCACTCGGCAGGTGCTTAATCAAACCAAAGGCCCACAAAATGCCTACAAAGAGGCAGAGGGGAGCAGCTGTCAACTTCAGGGGGGTTTTGCTCAGGCCCTACTTCATCAGAGCTTCCTCAGGTCTATTTGGGGGTCAGCAGGGGGACTGTGTGAACTGTGGCTGATGCAAACCAGCCCAAGGCATCTCCTCTGGAGATCTCGGGTACCAATTTAGCAAAGAGTCGCTTACCACTCCAGGTCACCCCTTGCCACATGCCAACTGTGACATTTCTGGTTTAGGCACCGCCAGCTTTGCCTCTAGCCACCCCCGAGAGCATGGCAGACTCCCTGGGGCGCCCAGAACAACTGGCCAGGTTTCCAGAGGAAAGAAGGTAAAATGAGCTCGCTTTGGTTAAAATCAGAACTGACTCCAGTGGGTCGTGGCTTTCCCTGTCTAATCCCACTGTGGGATGGAAAGATTTGCAGGCTCTGCCCACGACGAGGAGAAGAAGAGGAGCCGGAAGAGAAGAGAAGCCTGGGGAGAAGAGAGCGAAAGCTGCGTGGAAAAGAAGAGGAGGAAGAGAGAAGGTGCTTCTGGCGACGGACCAGCGAAAAGACGCGGGAAGGCGCAGCAGGTCGGGCAGCCCAGGTGCGTGCCGGGCTCTCTGCCCAACTTTCACACCTCTCCACACTCCTCTGCGTCAGCCCAACGCGCTGGCGAGGGACAGCGAGGGACGGTGCTGCGCGGGGTCTGGAAATAACTCCCTGGCAGGGCCCAGGGGCTCCCGGCCGAGCCCTGCGGCGTGGCACAGGGGCACTGTGCGTCTCTGCGCGTGCTCGGGGCTCGAAGGGCATTGCCCGGGGGACGAGGCGCCAGAGCCACCCCGTAGCCAGCGCCAGCAACAGCTCTCTGCTCTGGGCCGTCAGCAATTCCTCACACACGGTGTTCCCCGGAGAGGGCAGCACAACCCTGCCTCTTCCTGCCGCCAGGGACTCACCAGAGCTTTCTGACTCTCTCCTTGCAGGTGCCGATTCATTGTCACCGCCTGATCCGCTGACTTTGGGGCCCCCAGCATTGCTGTTTGCAATAAAAAGTTGTTTTCTCTCTTGTGACGGAGTCTGCCACAAGACATTCTGGAGTGGGGGCTGTTGTTCTGTGATGGATCCTGGGGGAGGAGTTCGGGCTGGTCCCTTGTCCCAGCACCCTTCCCAGTGGGCATCAGGGCTGAGTCGAGGTGCTGTAGGAGGGAAACCCAAGCCCAGAGTCACACGGGAGGGTGGAGGTTGGACGGAGCCTGTCCAGGTCATCTGGTCCAAGCTGGGCTCAAGCAGGCTCAGCTCGAGCAGGCTGCCCAGCAGCCCGTCCTGGGGAGTTTGGGGGTTCTCCCAGGAACAGCACCGTGAGCTCAGGGTGAGGGCAAGACGTAGGCAGGGCACAGTGGCCAGGAAGGGCTGAAGGTCCTCATGGGGCCACCGTCCCCGGCAGCTCGCTGTCCCCCGGGGCCCTCATCCCTGCACACGGATTGTCGGGCAGTTTCCTCAGAGCCCCCGAACTCATGGTAATGGTACAAACCAAACGTCCCCTCTGGGCGGTAGAAACCCTCCCCTCAAACGCTGCACCCACTCCTGGGTTGGAGTCCTGCAGCTGCGCCTGGGGGGTTTCCTCCAACACAATTTTCCTCTGCACAGGTAAATACTAAACGCTCCCAAAGTAAGGAGCCGGTCGGGGGTTTCTGGTGGGTGAAGGGGGCAGCCGTAGCGCTGGGTCTCCCCGCCAGCCCCAGGGGGTACAAATACCTTTTAGATGGCCCGCAGGCACGGTACTGAGCAAGACCTCAGCTTGCCCTTGATTGTTTAAATCAATAAACAAGTAAATAAATAAATAAAAAATGCTGTAAATAGCCTAAAACAAAGCTTCAGATGGAGAAGACAGCCGTGCTGGGGCACGCCGGGGCAGCCTGGTTTGCTGACAAGGCAGCTGGAGGCTCACAGCCCCCCCAGCCCCACTCCCCGATCCCCTCAAGGCTCACAGCCCCCCCCAAATATTTCTGTAGGACCTACACCCCCCCCCCCCATTGACACTGACTCCACCCCACACCTTCACTGCAAGGTTCTTTATTCCCTTAGGACACCCCCGCCCCCCCCTGACAGAAAACCCCCCAAAATACACCAAAAATAAAAGGGGGGGGTGGGACTTCCACAAGCCACGCCCCCCCCCACTCCTCCCCCCTGCCCAGCAGGTTTAAGGCACTTGTGGGGTGGGGGGAGAGCAACCCACCGGGCTTGGGGGGGGACGGGGAAGTGAGGGGCTGGCGGGGGTGACCGGCAGAGATGGGGGGGTCGCTGGGGGGGGGGTGGTCACTTTGGGGGCCAGGGCGGGAGCGGTACACCACCACGCACAGACGCTGCCCAAAGTGTGTCAGGGCGGCTGCGGGAGAAGAGGAGGAGGAAAGGGGGGGGGCTGTGACCCCAAAGTGCACTACAGCTGCCCCCAAACCGTGCCCCCACAGTGCTCCCCACAGACCTTAGCACCCCCAAATCACCCCAGACAACCCCCATATCACCACAACCCCCCCATATCCCCTCAAATCACCCCAAAATTTCCCTATAGCCCCCCATATCCCCATATTACCCCAAAACCTCCCATATCCCACCATATCACCCCAAAACATCCCATAACCCCCCAAATCACCCCAAAACACCCCCATATCTCCTCAAACCCCCCATATCACCCCCAAACCAACTATACCCCCAAACCTCCTCTATATCCCCCAAATCATCCCTAAACCCCCCATATCCCCTAAATCACTCCCAAAACCTCCCCATATCCCCCCAAACACCCCATATGCCCCCAAACCCTCCCAAACCCTTACATATCTCCCCAAATCCCCACAAATCACCTCAAAACCTCCCCATATCACCCCCAAAACCCCATATCCTTCCAAAATACCCCTTATATCCTCCATATCCCCCAAACACCCATATCCCACCAAATTACCCCAAACCCGTCATATTCCCCCAAATCTCCCCAAAACTTCCTCATATACGCCCATATCCCCCCAAATCCCCCAACCCCCCATATCTCCCCAAATCCCCACAAATCACCTCAAAACCTCCCCATATCACCCCCAAACCCCCATATCCTTCAAAAATACCCTTATACCCCCCATATCCCCCCAAAACCCCCCTGATCCCCCCAAATCACCCCCACATTTCCCCCCCAAACACCCCCATATTCCAGCAAATCACATTAAACCCCCCCATAGACCCTCAAATCACACCCCCATATCCCACAAAACCCCCCCATATCAGAGAGACCACAGAGAGCTGGAGCAATACCCAGATAACATGGAATAAGCCTTATTTATCCTGTACAAACCTTTAGAGCGAATAATAACAGGAGAACTTTGGAAAAAATCTCCAGTTTTTCGTAGCGTTCCATCTTTCTTTTTAGCTGACTTCTTACTTGAAGTAGATTCTTGCTTTCTTAAGGGGTATACGTTTCTAAACAACTTTGTAGAAGACATCTGTACAGAAATACAAGATCATTGTTTAAGTTGAAAAACTGACTTATCTTCAAGTTTAATTCCATTTTATTTGACTTCAATGTTATTTTCAAGCTGACATTTTGAGCTTTGCTACTGATACCTCTGTTCATTATACTAATGATACTGCCACAGCAAGCAATGTAGACAACCTTATTTTATACCCAAAAGAAAAAGAATTATCAGAGTTTCACAGAATACATTTAAGGGCATGAGTAAGATAGGAAACAAATAGTTTCTTTTACAAAAAAGTAGATTCAAAGTTTTAGAGTATTTCATTAGACCAGCTGTTCTAGTTATAAAACAGAAGGAAACTGATGGTGAAAATAAGTCTTCTGTCCACCCTTTGAGCCTGCCCAGGTTACTACTAAGGCCTAAAATCATATTTTTATATTTGTCATGCATACAGATGACACAAACCTTAGTTTTACCTCAAAAGGAATTGCCTATAACATGACATATGCTAAGAGTATGTTCAGACTAGTCTTCGTAACTACTCAGCATGCAACATCCTTCCCTGTGAATCCCTGTACGCTGCAGCTAGTACACGTTCTTGGCAAATACAGACTGACTCTCTTTGGTTAGCTTAGAAAGTTTAGCAGGAAGACAACGTAAGTGTTTAAGAATCCTATCAAAATACATAGATAAGGATAAGATACTGCTGCATAAGAATGTTTGCTCCTTTCACGAGTCCACCTATACAGAAAAGGTGGACTCGTGAAAGGAGAAACTAACTTCAAAATTGAACATAACCAAACTATTGTCTTGTTGCTTGTAGAAGGTGAATTAGTCATAGCAGGTTTTGCATTTTTCTTGTTCTCACTTTTCACAAAATCCTAAGAAAATAAATATGACAAATTTTAACTAGGATTCTTCTGGAAAGAACAATTATCTGTATTAGAGAAGCAGCCACTGTTTAAATGCTATGACTAACAGTAGGGAGGCATTGACTAATACTGGATAGAGGTAACTATTCAAATGTGAATGAAACGCTAAACAAACTTGTGGAAGGGAACTAGAAATGCCTGTAGTCAAACCATTCTGACATTTACTATTTTCTTCTCTCCATTATTTCCTATACTTTTGTCTTTAAGAGATTTGACAAGCCAACACACAAATTGAAATTAATAAATCTAAGTGTAAATTCAGATTTATGGTGACAAGTATGAAAGCCAGGTTGGTAGCACAGTGCCTGCTTAAGCTGTCTTGTAATGACATCTTCTATCTCGTGAAGTGGTGCCAAGAGAGTTCAGATAACCCACAGCCATACCAGCTGGTAACAGCATCAGAAAATGGAAAGAGGGTTTTGTTCTTTAATTAGAAGGGAGTCTCTGCAAAAGATTTGGTTTTGTTTGTTTCTAAGAAACCAAGGGGGTTTTGTTTTATTTTTTTAAAAAATTTGACACGAGCAGTATGTGGTTATGTTAGCACTACAGGTTTCCCCTCAGTCCTTAGTTTTAGTTTTAACAGTGCTTTTCAGTTTTAGGAAATTTAAAAACCAAATTGTGTCTTCAGTAGACTTGTAACAGTTAAAGTTACTGAATCACTTTATAATCTATCTCTGTTTGGCATATGTAACATGAAGATAAATATTTAAGAGTAACATTCAGGTGAATAAAACAGCAATAAGATACTTTTAAAATTAGTTCCACGTTATTGAAAAATTACTTAGCTAAATGTTATGTATAAACGGTTTATAAACGGATCAGTAAAATGGTCTTCTCAAAACATGGGTGACTACGTTAGATGAAATATATCCATCTGTAGATAAGTGCAGTACTTTTTCAGTGCCTTCAGAAGGATGATTATTTTTACACTTACTTTTCCAGCAGCCTAAGAGAATACTACTCTCAAAGAAAATTGGTTCAAGACATAGGAAGTTTAAATCAACTCTGGACATTATTCCAGAATGAAGTGTTCAATTCCAGATGAATTAACTTACACAGCTTTTAACAGTTACTTTTGCAATCCAAATTTAACAAAGTGAGTTTATCAAAGTACTGTTGAACACTAATCACTGAAGTGGCCATTTCCCTTAACTATTTTACTAAGAGATTAAAAAAACATCACTTGAGAACGCTTGAAGGAGAATGCTAGAAAAGCATCAGACACTTCACTCCCCAGCTGAGACAAACTCACTCAAAGCGTCACTTACCACTTATGCAAATGATCCACAGGTCACCTCCCTTATACCCCCCTGTCAGCTGCAGAAGTCCTTACAAGTGCAGAGATTCATAAGCCCCACAAGTAAGATTACAGGTATGTAAGTACCACCACAATGAGGTGTCAGGGTTTCAGAGCCTCTGTAAGTGTTGTAGAGATAGCTGTGTTTGTGCTAGTGCTGATAAAAGGCAGAGGAAAGAAATGTGCAGTTCGAGTAGGAGCGGAGAAGATTTTTACCAGCCTGAACTGCTGTGAAGCCTTAGTCTCGCATGTAGACACCACAGCACTCTAGGAAGGCTGGTGCATATAACCTAGCACAGCTGAAGGAATTAAAGAGGAATTAAGTTCTACAGAAACCAGGGAGGTTCAGGTGCTCATGCAATTAGTTCTGTATATTCCCTCTAAGTACAAAAAGATCAAAGAAAACACAGACTGGACAAAAAGTCAAAGGAAGTGGTCTTGAAACTCTGAAATGCATTGATTAAGCCCAGGGGCTTAACTTGTAACTGCCTATTAGAAGAGATTATAATTGATACCAATGGTTGCTTAAACCAAAAGAAGCAGTTCTGTTGAACTGGTCTGTAATCCTGCAGATCACAGCTAGAGACAGAAGCAAACAGTAAGAGCAAGGAGAGAGAAATTAAAAGGTAAAGAGGAAGTACCGATCAGGGACAAGTGTCCAGAGTCTGGATAAATTGAAATCTATGACTTTATTCAACATAGGCCAGAGATCCACCACTTGGCAGGGGGTGGGGCATGGGGGGGAAGAGGTTTAAATATTCTCTCTATGTATCCTTAGGATCTCAGTGAGAATCAAAAGGATAGGATTTTAACAAATGATCGGAGTAATAAATTGAAAAACTGCACAACGTATTTTGTCAGTTGGTCTAAGTCATACCTCATCCATCTCTTCACTCTTCCTTTTCTTTCTTGGCTTGAGCATTTTAACTGTAAGTGGTAAGGTGCTGCCCTGGTGCTTCACCTCCATCTTACTGGGTTGCAGAGCTGTGAACTGGATTTCCACCTCTGGTTTTGGGAACTGACTAGTATTTCCATTTTCTGTGGACACTTCTAAAGAGTGAAGGACAATTTCTGAATGGTCCTGCAAATACATGGAAATTTTAAGAACACAAGTTTTGAAATAACTGAGTTAAAAAACCCATAATACATATCTTTCCCCAATGGATTGCAAAGTAAGCATTCCATTTTCCAGCTGTTCACTTTCAGAACACTTCTAATTGAAGGAATCTACTTCAAGCATAGCAGAGTTTAACCCTTAATTTCTAAATCTTTATTACATTTTAAAAAGTTAATGTTTCTATCCACAACCACAGAACTTGAACTCAGCCTGATACTTTGTTTCCAAGTCATTTTGCTCAAGGGCAGAGACAGTCACAGTTTTCACAAGTAGCAGGAGTAGAATTGATATGACTTTCATCTTAACTCTGCTGCTCCTGAGGAGCTAGGCAGTAATGGGAGCTTTTGAGAGAAAAGTATAACCTTTCTCTAGCCTATCTTTAAGGAACTCTCCCTTCCCCTTCTACACCGGAGAAGTTGTGCAAGTAACGAGGTCCAACCAGCAAGCTACAAGCCAAATTCAACCTACGAGAGACTTCTACATCACCACCTGTTCTCTGGAGGAAGAGCAGGCACTAAGGCAGCCCGCTGCCCACAAGCTGAAAACCTTGTCTTGTACCTGCTCACAGCCAAACCGCACGGACTGCACAGGGAGGGTGGGACGGAAAAGTCAGTTTGCACAATTTTTCTTCCTCATCAGCACTTACCTTCCACCATCCACCCAACCTGTTTTTCTTAGCAAAACCAGCAAGTTAGAGCTGTGGTCTTCCCAGCTCCTGCATCTCTGTGGCAGCAGTTTAGCTGGGACTCTGAGTGGGAACACGAGCACCACTGCATTCCCAAAAATGGAGTTGGCTAATAAAAACATTTTTCTTTGTAACTGCTACTTCATGAGAGTTAGCAATCAAAAAGTTACGTAGGAATGGCTAGCGTCGTTAGCTAACAAAGTTATACACAAGAATCCTGCAGTGGAAGAAAGCAAATCCAATTTGCCCTGCTGTTTCTCATCCATTTAAAAGGGTTTATTTATCTTTTTTTCAAGTGACTTATCTAATAATCAGCCACTTCATAAGCATTGGTGAGAGGCAGGATTTCAAGAGCATGCAGCTGAAGTCAGATATAGCTATTCACGTGATTATGTTACACATCTTTCATTTCTACCAAAAGCCACTAAATCAGGTGATCTGATCACCGAGAAAGGTATTTGCAGAAGAAAACTTTAGAATTGTTCAGACAGCAGGATACATTTTCTTCCCTATTCTGCATTTAGCAAAACCCATACAACTGCATAAAATTTTTAAATTTCAGTTTTGTACCTACCTCACTTAATGAAGAGGCACTGCTAAGACATCGAGATAATGAATAATTCCTTTTAACTTCATCATATCTAACTGGAATACTTTGTCCAAGTAAAGGATTAGTTCTGCTTTGTTTTTCCATGAAGTGTAAATATTTAGAATGAGAAAAGATTATGCTAAACTGTAAACCTCAAAATATTTTGATTTTTCTAAAGCTACAATACAAAAGCTCAAGTGCAGACAGCTAATGAACACCTGGGCTGAAAGACAACACAAGTCGAAGGCAGTAACCTCGACTCACGATGCCATCATAAGACGTGCCCTGGTGGGTCTCACCAACAGTCTGTCTAGTTCAATATTCTGCCCCAAGAGTGGCAAAGGGAGATGCTATTTAAGGATAACGTGTGTGATCCTGGTCACCTTGTCATCTGTTCTCTCCATACTCTCCCAGCATTCTCAGCTGTTGCATTAGAATTGTCAGAGTCTACACCACTGCCTAACCCTCAGAGTATCCATTTAAAAATATATTTATGGATTTCTACTACAAAATTTTTCTAATCCCTGCTGACAGTACCTGTTGCCACCACCTCCAGAAGATTACTAGCTGCTTCATACAGGAATATGTTATTTTAACTGTCTTAAAATTATCTCCTATTAGTTTCATGAAGCGCTGCCCAGTTCTTGCAGGATTTTACCAAGGACAGTTGTGCCTTCTGTCTACCCATCGCAGCCATGATTTTGTAAACCTCAGCCCCACAACCCTCTGGTGGCCTTAACCTCTCCTAATCAGAGTGCCAGCTTCTTAGCCTCTCCTCACAAGGCAGGAGACACACATCGTCCTGATCACCTTAGATTTTCTTCTTTATCTCCACTATATCTTTCCTGAGAATTATTTGACTTCCCCCAAAAACTCTACCCCATTCACTTCACCACCATAACAGTTTCTCACATGATAATCCTGTTAGTAGCCTCTCCTTACTCATAACATCAAGTACTGCTGCTACTGGCTTGAGGTAAATACTTCAGCACCAACTGTTCACAACAATTCTTCTCTAGAACTAATTTTATAGCAAAAATAACTAATTTTATGGTGCTCTCCTAGCTGCCATTACAAAGCTATATAAAGCAATAACCATTCTGACAGCTACTCTCTACTCCCTCATACATCACAAGCTTTATCTATTCGGCACTAGCTGAACTGATGAAGTAGCAAGAAACTGGCCAGTCTTCTTTGGCAGTAGACAGGAAAGAGATGAAGAGATGCATTTTATCATTCAGTCCAGTTCTGCCACAAGAGGAGAATCGCATCTTCTAGCAGCCAGGGGAGGGTCTGCTAGGAGATCCATGTTCAGCTCTCTTCATTACTAGTTAGCAATGAAGTCACATAGCATTAATTCAGTTTAACAGGAAAACTACCTCACTGAATACTGCTCATGTAGCACACAGGGATTTGGTCAGAATCAGAAGGCTCAGTACAGGTGCAAGCCTTTTAATTTTTGTTCAGGAAATATGCAAAGTCGATCTTTTCTTTGTGTAAACTTCAAATATTGTTTTGTTTTTAAGTAAGATGAAAGATACTGTTCTGTTCTTGTGAACCCCATATGGACTGGCAGCTCTAATTACAGAACCATCTCTATTACCACACTATAGGTGATATCGGGAAAGTTGTTTGAGCTGAAATCCCCTTACCAGTGACATAACCAAACAGAGGTGACATCACAAATATTATGTCTTCAGATCTCTAGAACCTGGATTAGTTAACTAGTTTTTCCCTCGGGTACAGAAGTTTTATAGTGTATAGAGAGGTGATGTTCTATTAACTAAAGTACTTCTTATTTCTGAGAGGGGACTTGAAAGAGGGAGAGGGAAGAATGAACAAGAACTCAGAACTAATGATACAGCTAAAGTACGAAGAACTACAGGAAGTAACTTTTGGGAGATTCCCCACATTGCTGAAATATATAGTGAGCAAACAACAAAACAACAAAGTTATTAACAACATATCATTAGTACATACTTTCTACAAATATAACAAACATACCTCTTTGTTTACAGACTGATCTATTTTATCTTGTCCTTCAGGTAAAGGTACTTCTGCCAAAGACTGAAGACTTTTACGGTTAACGCGTTGTTTCAATTCCTTTATAAAGTCATCTTTCTCAGCCACCTGTTTTCTTAGTTCTTCTGTATCAGTTTCCTTATCCTAATAAACATAGCAAAAATTGCCACAAATTGCAGGATTGGCAAAAGAAATTAACATGTGCATGAGCATCATTACAATTACTCAGCAGCATCAGTTTTAGAATTGCAGGCTCAAACAGCCAGCTGTCCATCAAAAAGCCAACAACTTCATGTATGAGTGGCCTCTATTTAAAGTCAAGAAAGGTCATATAACAGCCTGGGAAGATGTAACGCAAAATTTTTATTTTACTCTACTTATGTAGGGTTATAAAAGTTCACCTCCCATTTGCTCATGAAGTTCTTGGTTCTGTGAAAAAGGCAGCAGATGTGATAGTTGTTTCAGATTTCCAGTCCAATCAAATCGCAATCAAATGATCAAATGGACTTGAGTGTTTATTTGAACTAATAAGTTTTTTGAAACTTCAGTTACTGTTACAAATTCAGTTTCAGAAAAGCATAAAGCTTTTTTTATATTAGCTGCAAACAATTTCAATATGTTTGAAATAGAGCCAAAACTTCTACAAACCATCTGAACTGTTCTGACAGTTTAGTTTGGCATAGTTAGTACTATCTTATGGCCTTAGTAGACTTGAGATGTAGATCTTAAAAAGCTCACACCGAACTAGTTTCACTACAAATATACAAAAGCAAACCATGCTTCAAATTAGAAAAAAATGTGTCTATACTTATACTCTTTGTGAAGAGAATTTTTGTCAAGAACCACCACTCCTGCTTGCCCACTTTTTGATTTTATTACTGGAAAGTCTCAGGCAAGCAAAGTCACAGACAAAGTGAAAGTAGTCCTAAGCTCCTAACATCCCCCTGTACTGATTGCAGGTCCAGAAGGTCATTGCTAACTACTTCTAGATGCAAGTATAGCTTTAGATTGTACAGATTCGTATAATAATTTCATATGCTCAGGAAATTACAACCTTGATACAGTCCAGTGACTAGGCAAGGTATCCGCCTTGTTATCAACTATCAGTCACTCTACTTTGAAAGCGATATGGGAGCAAAACCACTAGCATTTTGACCAAGTATTTTTACTGGAAAGAAGCTTTTTTTGTCAACTACTGCCTGCTTCTTCTCTTCCTGCTAAAGCCTCATAGGCTTTTTCCTCCCCCCCCCCCCCCCCCCCTTTTTTTCAGAAAAGCCAAGCAAGAAATCTTGTTTTTCAAGGTATGTTTTCTCAGCTTCATTAAGTAGCAATTCATTTAAGCATAGGTTACTTATTGGTGTTTTACACACAAGATGAAGTTTGAAGAATTCACAGCAAGGTGGTGGTGGTGATAGGACAGAAAGGAACAGGCACTTGCACTTCCATTAGGTATTATGCTTTTTCATTTTGTGACACTCCTGTTCTTCCCTTTTCACACGGAGAAGATCTCATGTAGGCTTTGCCATGTGATAAAGTGAGGGGACTTTGACAAAGGCCAGCTCCCCTCAAGCGCCCACACTGTTAACACTTGACACGAGATCTGCTCTGTACTAAAGACTTACGCTAGAGGACTCTGCTGAGACCTCCAGTCACTTACAATTTCTGCTTGTTGCTCTACCAACGTTTTCCACAAATTTTCTCATTTCTCTGTTGCAATGGCTCTCAGCTTCTTTCACTTGACTTATGAGTCTCATTTTCTCCTCCGGCCAGTTCTTTCTATCAGTTTGATACTTTGCCTCATTCTCCTATTTTAGTGGAACCAGAAATAAAGCCATAGGCAGAGATTAAGCGACACAAAAAGAAGTCTTAAAATCCAAATTACCGTTAAACACATTAGTTTCAAAAAGATATCAGAAATACTAGCACAGTTTTACTCCAGCATATTCCCAAGTGCAAGTATTACATTCTCGTTTGTTTTTTCCATTTAAAACAATTGTTCAGCAGTTTTCAGAATTTATTATTCAGACTGGCATGTCTTCAGGGAACAGACTATTTTTCCTCTAAAAATGCTCTGGGTAAGTCACAAACACTATTAAAGTTACACCAAAGGTAATGGCAAAAAGACCCTTTTTACTTACAAATTCCCAATCTTTTATACTGCCTTGCAGGTCATGTTAGGAAACCTACTTCAAGACTGAAAAGCAAAAAATGCAGCACAATTTGAATGGGAAACAGAGATAGTGTGTAACCAGGAATGTCACTTCAATCCACAGCAACTTTGCCTCCTTCTCTACCACAATCAAACCTCTTGTCAGACATTCTCCCACACAAGACAGAAGGCACCTGAAAAGCCGCCTGGGAAAAAAGGCTACTTTCTAATCTAAGGAGAATTAAGAGGTAAACCCTCAGCCTAACGGGAAGGGCTTACAGATCACACAGCAAGCACAAGATCTTTAAAGTGTCCAATTTATTTGCCCAAGCAACTGATGGGAAAAAGGTTTGAAACAATCCAGCTCCTGACATCTGTTCAGGACAGCTGTAAGAGGAGCCCAGCTAGAGAAGCACCGTCCATGGCAGCACACCACAGTGAAGGGTGCACTCCACTGTGGGGCATCAGTGATGCTGTGTATTACAAAGACACTCCATCCAGACCTTGCTGCACTGACGCACTGCAGTTTTTAGAGGAGGTTTCCTTCACCAGTGTAAGAACTTGCCACATCATGCCCTAGCTCTTGAAGATAGTGACACAAAAAAAATTTAGACTCCTAAATGAAAGTTATGGTTTTAAACCTAAGTATGAATTACATCACCATGTTTTACCTTCAGTTCTTTTTGCAGCTTTATTAATTCCTCATTTTCATCTATGCTTTTTTCCACGGTGTTGCTCATCTTTTGCCGCCAGTCACTATTGCTCTGGTTATTCAGCTCTCTATATTTCTGCTTCCATGCTTCCAGTTCTAGTCAGTACACAAAATGAGGTTATATAACACACAGTTTTAAACGCATATTTGACCACATTCACATCCTTCTACTGAAGTTACTTGGATTTATCAGCTATGACCACAAAGGGACAACAGAAGCCTTTAACTGTTAGAAGTTTGTTATGTAGTATATAAAATTAATGCCTAAATAACACTCAACAAATCAAAACAGAGATTTAAAGCAGCTATCACAATACATCCAAAACAATTTTGCCTCCTTGCTGCTGTTTTCAGGTTTTGGGTGAGGTTGGGTGCTGCTGGGGGCGGGGGGCGGTCGCTGCGCTCGGTAAGCCACGGCTGCATTTTACCCGCTTTTTGGACTCACTACTGTTACTGTTGTTTTCTTGTTATGTTTAGTAAATTCTTTCTTTTTATTCAACCTACGAATTTTCTTCTTTTTGTCCCTCCCCTATTTCACTGGGGAGGGGAGGGGGGAGGTGAACGGCTGCCACGTGGCGACTGGCTGCCGGCTGAGCTCAAACCTCAACACACACAGATCTGAAAATAAATTTACAGATGAGCCCCCATCCTAGTTCCCACCATTCTCTCCCAAAGTGCCTTCATCACAAGCAATTTCCCCCATTTCCTGAGATCTAAAGCTCTATTAGAAAGAAATAGAGTATCTCTACAGAACTTTCCAAATCCAGAATTCTGAAGTGATTCTCATCCACTCGATTTAGGTGAGCATTTCAGTGTTAACGTCAGGCTAAGGGTTGTATTATATGAAAAACTAACTATTGTTCAACTGCTGAGTGTTTATCAAACCTGCAGAAACTGTTGTTGTGCTAGTTCATGTTTCAGTGTTTGATGTTGTTAACATGGCCAACTAAAGTGGCAAATAAATACCAATATCGAGTAAGTTAACACTGATATAGCAAATCCAGTCTTTCTTTGGGGCTTATGTTTCTTATTCTGAGGCTGTTTCTTTGCTTTCAAATATTCCTGCTAATAATGATTCAATAAAAATTAGTTCCTGACTGTAACATTTTAATGCCCAGGTTGGATTTTCTCAGTATTTTAAAATATAAATATGCAAGACTCTCCAAATTAGATAACATCACAACTCATTATGTTGCCATTCCACACCCAAAAAATGGCGCAGTAAGGGCTTTTTCTGACCTTTACACACTTTCTCATACTGTTTGGAGATTTCTTCCAGCTTCTCATTATTTGGCTGCTTCTAAATATCACATTGAAAGCGAATTAAAGAAAACATGTCAAAAACATATTGAAAGAAACAAATATACATGCTACATATTAGTAGCTTTTCATTCTGAGCCTCAGTAAGTATTAAATGAAGTATTTAAAGACAAACAGTCGAGAATAAGTAAGTTTTTCATGTAGTGAAAGGAGCATTCAAGCTGACTAAAAAAGTGTTTAGAAGACATTACTACTAACATATCTAAGCGTCACTGATCAGAATCAGGGTATCTGCAGGTATTAAGTATGTATTTACTAGGCAGATTACTCGATTTAAAACAATTTGCCAAGGTCCTGCAGTGAGAAGTTCTTTAAACATCTTTCATTCATCCATTAAGACTAATTTCATCTGGCTACTCTTGTTTTTACCCCTATTTCTGTAGGCTTTCTCCTGTTGGTTGGAAAATTTGCCTCATTACTGGATTACTTAAAAAAATTAAAAGCAAGTAAAATTTAAAAAAATAGAATACCTTTTTAAATTGCAGGATTGTGCGCTGTTTGATCTCTAATTCTTTACTAAACTGGTTTTTAATTTTCTGAAGTTCATTAACTTTGTTCCTCAGGGATTTCTCCTCAGATTGCATTCTACACACCTGTAACAATGCATAAAGACAGCAAGCAAAGCTAACATTTAGCTATAAGCCTTTTACAATCTCTGCAGGTTATCTAAGTAAAAAAATACTTTCATCAAGAATCAAATTTTCGCAAGCATCTTTGCTAAATTTCAGGGGCTAGAAGTGCACTATGCTGTACATCCTGCCTAGGGAACAATTTTCACCATAGAACAGAGTATTAAGTTTGGCAGGAAAAAAACGAAAAACAACAAACCACACCACCAAAACCAAACCACCAGGAAATAGCCTAATCGAACTACAAATTCAGTTGTCCTTTAAAAAAAAAGTGTTTCCTGACATGCGATCCCATCCACTCCTTGCTACTTCCCAAAGGATTATACACTGCATGTTGAGTCGGGAAAAAGTCCTGAAATGTTACACTGCTGGGGAAGACATTAATACTCTTTTAAGGCTCCACTTTCAAGCCCAAACTCTTGCAATAGTCTTCTGGATTCTAAGTTCTTGTGATATCCCATGAGGTTCTAAGAAATTCTACTGCTTAATAACTA
Organism: Strix uralensis; assembly: GCF_047716275.1. Lineage (NCBI taxonomy): Eukaryota > Metazoa > Chordata > Aves > Strigiformes > Strigidae > Strix > Strix uralensis. Next base: position 42,421,980 of record NC_134012.1, read on the forward strand.
AATACTAACAATCAACATTAGTAAAAGTTATTCCATTTTTTCATTTATTTTCCCCAAAATAACAGAAAACATCTCAGATTTTAAAAAGTCTCTAGAAGTTTGTGCTTTCCTTTTCCAATTAATCCATCTTTTCCTCCCAGAGATGAGCATTTTCCAAAAGTCTGAATTCTGAGGCTTTGAAGTCAGCACAAATAACAACAGGAGGCTACTGTTGTTACGATGATTACAAAGTCCTCCTCCATAACCAGGTTAACCTACTTTTGACAAGCCTTTTTCAAGTGTATTAATAAAATTTACTTCCCCCCTTCAATATCAGTGCTAATCCATGTTTTGACACCTTATCTTTAGCTCACAGCTCAATGGCAATGTAACTTTAGATTCACTCTTACTCTAAATGGATGGCTGAACACAGCCTTGTTATGAATCACTTTTAACAGCTGTAGCTTGAGACTTGTGAAAACAGGTTTTACTAACAGAACCCCAAACAAACTTGCAGAAGAAACATTTGCCCTAGGGTTACAAACCTGGTTTTGTACTTGCTGAATTTGTTTCTTGGCATCAGAAAGTTTCTCTTTCAAATCTGCATATTCTTCCTCTTTCCTCTGCAAATCCTTTTTCAAGCTCTGTACAAGGGCAGAGCTCTCAGAAAGATCTTTACGTAGCCTTGTGTTAGAAATTAAGAGACATAAATAACATTAGTGTTACACATCTCAAAGAAACAGCTTTTACACGTTAACTCAGGCTCTTCGATGGCTGGTTTTATTCATGGATAGAATCCCAGATCTATCAGCTAAATGACAAGCATTACAATTTTGGATTTCAGCTACATATTATATGATCCTGAAGTAACAAACCGCTCAGATTCACTCTTGAACAGTGCAATTTTTCAAAATTCTTTTTTCTAAGCACAGTAGACTAACCATTTCTACCACTAGGTGTCCTTACACAGTAACAAAAGGGACAAGGTTAATATCAATTAAGTATAAACTTGATATTTACATCCCAGACCTTGTAAGGATCAAAATAAATAAAAATCAAAAGAAAGTAGAAAAAACAACAATATTGTAACAAGTCCTGTTGTTATTAAGTGCTACAAAGTCATTAAGAAGTTTAATGGGTTTATTTTTAAATGGTCATATTTATTTTAAAAAGCTTACAGTAAGTTACCTTGGATTTTTACTTCGCAATTACCTAATAGAAGATTTCTTAAATTCTATAATTAACAATGCAAAATAAGGTCTCACAAAAGGAAAACCTTTCAAAGTTCCCCAGACCTTCATGCTAAATTGTATTTTAGAGTACATGCACGTGCCCACAGATATCAGAACTAAAGAAACCCTAGTCAGAAGGGCTACACAGCATCTTAAAGCTATTTTTACATGATTGCAATTTCCTTGCCACATAGCAAATATAATCTCTCAGATACATTTAATCTCTTATTTCTTAAAGATTTAAAAACTAGGGGGGGCTGGGGAAGTTCTACTCTCCTACACCCATTATTCCTTCAAGTTCTTATAGTATACTGTGTTCACCTAGAATAGCTATTACCAAAACCGACTGTTTACTGTTTAATTACTAGGCTTTTTTTTCCTTTCTTCTTTTCCTTTTTACCATTCAGTCCTTTCTAAAGAAAACATTGCCTGCTTTTATACGAGTGACAGCATATAACATTAAACTATGTCATTTCCTCCAAAAAGGGTATGTAACATAATACTGTTAGAAATCCCCAAATAATTCATCATTTCCTGTTTCCCCCTACAATAGTTCTGCATGATTTAGAGCTATATTTCTGAAAGAATACAGAAACAGGTGAGGAAAACATAGCTAGCAAAATATGCAAATATAGAAATCAAGTAGTGCATTAAAAGTTCTTAAGCAGTTTGGTTAATAAAGTTGACAAACATGAAGATGTGTTATGTCAAAATAAATTGATGTTCACAGAGGGTAGTTTTAACTTGAGTCTATTCTCAAAGGGCTAGGAATTATCTCATTATTTACTTACAATTCTATAGATTGTATTTGCTCACCCTCATTTTTCTCTTTTTCTTAAAGAGTGTGTTTCATGTTCTGCAAGCTGTTCATCAACTGCACAACTTCCTCCTTTAGATTTGCTTCCTGATCATTTAATTCTTTCGGTTTTTTGTCTGAATTGGCACATTCCTCTTGCAGAGCTACTGTATTACTTTCCAGATTTAAAATAATAGATTCTTTTTCTTTAAGTACTTCTTCTAACTTTGCTATGCTGTCATCTTTAGCTCTAAAAGCCTCCAAGAAGCATTCAAGCTCTCTTATTTTTCCCTTGGAGCTGGTAACTTCCTCTTCAAACTCTGCAATTACTCTGTGATCTTCTGCAGCCTGTTTTTCAAAATCCTGGGTTTTCTTCTGGATGTGCTCTTGTAACTGACTCATAAGATCTTTTTCCTTTGTGGACTGATGATCTTGATTTGCAGTCTCATTTAACTTTATTTTTAGTTGTTTATTGCAATTCTCAGCATCATCAAGTCCCTTCTTTAAGTCTTCAACTTGTTGAAGTAGTTCTTGAATCTGCTGACTTTTTTGTGAAGAAGCTTTAATAATGTTTTGGCATTCTTCCCAAATGCTTTCAACACTGCAATGAAAGGAGCTCTCCTGTCCCAGAGCTGCTGTAGAAGCAGTTTGGGACTCCATGCACACAGGACTCATTTGAGCTCTCTCCAGTTCATCTTTCTGAGAGTCTAAGGAATCCTTTAGATCAACTGAATCAATATCCCTAGTGTAAGACTCTAACTGACATTTGTAGAACTCATGTACTTTGGACTGCATTGTTTTAATTAGTGGCACTTTATAAATTATATTTTGTTTAGCACCTTCTACTTCGTTATTTAGCTGAATAATCTTTTCTTCTTGTTCCCTATTGATAGTTTGCTGTTTGTCCAATTCAGAAACAATCTCCTGATAGTCAGCTCAACACTGCTGAAGTTCTTCACCTAAGCCAGAAGCCCTTTCTTCAGAAGCAGAGAGCTTGAGATTCAAGTTTTCTATTTGCCCACTGAACTCTTCTTTTTTGGTTTTTTCTATTCTGCATTGTTCTTCAAGTGCAGCTAGCTGCCCTTCCAAGGTTTCAGTTCTTTCCTTCAGTGCTAGTATTTCTGCATAGTTCTCAGTATTATTTGCTTTCACATATTCAGTTCTCTTTTGATCCAGAGAGTCATCTTCCCAACTCTCCTTCATACCTCCTAAAAAAAGAAAAAAAAAAAACAAAAACAAACCCAAAACAACAGTTCAGGATGATTAAAATCAGTAGTACAAGTCACTAGCACTGCCAAATAGCAATTACTATGTGGAAAATGGTCACCATCTGAAAGCCACACCCTTATATCACATGGCTTTTTGAAGTCTTGAAGTAAAGCCCCTCTGAACAGTTTAAAATGCAGTAGGTGCCTCTTAGGCTTATAGACGTGGTTTGCAGCAAGAGGTGTTCAGGAGCCTTAAAGAACATTCTGCCATGGCTCTGTTCCAGCCTTCTACTCTGCACCACTATAGAAAAATCTAGCTAGTTTTACTAATATGTAGTAATATCTATGAGCCAGATAATGGTCACAGTTATGTCTAGTTTCCACTTCCACTGGTTCAACAATCCTTTTAATACAGCCAATCACCCATTTTACACTTAGAAAAGCAATGGTATTGTATACTTTCCTGAGAATTTTCATTCATACTCAATATGCCCTTACTTTAAAAATTAAGCTAAAAATCCAGCACAAGTTTTTTGCTTAGTGTTTGGGACTTTCTTCTCTTTTTTCAGTTTTTTCAGGAGAACTTATGCCCACACCTAATGTGTTGCATGTAAGGTTCTCCCAGAAAGATCTACAACACTCCATATCACGATCCCAAATTTCCATAAACATTTTATTAGCTTAAGACTGTTTTTTCCCTGAAGTAAAATCATATGCATTTCACCACCTTCAAAATTGACTCCAGCTATATTTTACACTGTTTTAGAATCCAACTGTGTCCATTTAGTAACATGCATGTATGTTTTAGTATTAAAATCAAGCCTGACTATCACTAAAGGTTTAGGTCATCACAGCTATGTACTCCAAAGTGATACTATAGATTTCTGTGAGTACTGCAACTACAGTAAGGTGGAGTTTGGCAGTCATCTTGCTTTGGGAGCATTAAGCACACGGGTGCATGTGTACTGCATGGAACCATCCTCTGAACAGATCCAACAAGTTTTATAGAGTCACTAACAAAAAGTCATACCGAATCATTAGCAATAGTGGTTTCCATCTCAATTCAGGTTTTGGTTTTTGATTATTTTTAGAGGGATCAAATTCTACAGGACACTTTTTTCCTCCTGCTTTTCTGTACCCTTTCTTTTCTGTTCTAATTAGATGTATCAAGTGTTCCTGCTAGGTCAGAGGAAACAGCAGCTTTACTTTGGCTTGTAAAGCCATGCTTCTAAATACTACAAGATGAAAAAATTGGAATTGGGAGATGGCTTTCTCTGAAAGCCTAGTTGTGTGGTCTCAAGAAAACATATCAGACAAAATACTACAAACTCCTCACACTGGACATGAATTTAACATACTTCACTAAAACGGAGAGGTGCTGAGATGTCTTAAGACATATTTTGCGATCTAAGGTGCCAAGATACAAAAAGTAGCAGAGTTTTGCCCAACAGCTATAGTGAGAAGAGTATGATCATTCATAAGAGGATTTAGAGGTGATCGAGATGCTTTGTACTGACAACCACAATCATGTAGCAAAGCAGGATAAATACTAGTGCAAGAAGATGCATGATATTCAGTGCAGAAGCTTCTTATGTAGGAAGTACTAAGAAAGGAAAAAATCCCATCCCAAAACATGGGAGGCAAGTCCTAGAGAAGACTACAAAAACCTGAACCTCAAGACAAGATAACCTATCTTCTCACAAAATAAGCTTTGGTCATAGGCCACTAGCATGTCTAAACTCTACAACAAAGCCATCACAATGTACCTGTGCTCATTTTTCTATTGTACCAAGTATGTTTAACAAGAACGGTTAAATGTAAGTATATATAAGTTTCATCATTACAGAGCATCTAGTAACTCAGTTTTGAAATTAGATGCCTTATATTCTCAACAGCCACATATCAAACATATTTAACATGACTGAAGAGCCTGCTCTTCCCAATAAAAAGAAAATCTCAGTGCTGTCATTAATTGGCACTGTTAACTAACTTCTTGTTTGAGAAGAGCTATCACTTCTCTGTTTTTTGCTTGTTTAAAAAAGTTTCAGTCATGAGATAAGAAACCTACTACTATATAATATATCAAAGAGTCTACATCAGCTTCAGTTCTCACCCCCTTCCTGTAACATTTATATAGCTGGCACTATCAAATGGTCATGCTAGGATCCAGTATTCATCCCAGCCAAAAAAGGTAGAGACAAATCAGAAATGCATCTGGTACAGACAGAAGCTTTTCTTAAGACAGACTTCAAATGACACGTATTTGAACAAGCTGCACAGACATCAGAAGTGCCCTACTGGATGACACACCATCAGTTGACCTAGCCTAATATTTTGCCTCCTTTTGCTGCTGTTGGCAGGCCCAGCCACTTTCCACAAACCTTTTCTGACACAGAACACCTGGGAATGTTGGAGGAACATGAGACAGTAAATCCCTGCTTAACCCTGTCAGTATCTATGTATGAACCTGTTGGCCGTTAGCTTGTCTAACCACTGCTGGAATCTGAGAATTATCTGTCTCTCTCACCTCCTAGGGCAACAAATACTAGAAGTTCACTACCCATGGCATGAAGTGCTGTGTTCCATAAACTTAAACTGATCTTCTAGATTGAGCATTCCCTTGTTCTTTCACTGCAGTGATGAATGACAGTCCAGCATTCAGTTTATTCACCATCTGTATCCTCAGTTTTCTGTGATCATGTGAACTTGACAAGTCTCCTTGTAACATATTTTATCCCTCTTTATGGAGATAGATATTTTCTGATCCCCATTTTTAACCTTATTCTCTTTTTCTATCCTATCCTCACCCAAACAATTGCCTGGAAGATCTTCTTACTTGCACCTATTCTGCAGGAAGAAGGCAAGAAAGTGAGGGATACAAAGGGAAGATCTTTCATTCTCCTTTGGCATATGCTTTCCATAGTTCTACGAGAAACTGGAGCCCAGCTCTGTCCTGAAGATCTTACAAATACCATTTTGCACAAGTCAGTCCCATAAAGCTCAATCTCACCAATTAATAGACTTTAATGAAATGGATAACGTAAGTAGTGGTGTCCTTTTAAGTTTCACCTTCATGCTTGAAGGTCTTCAACTGTAGCTGGTTTATTCACCTCATTCTAAAAAGACTGGTAAGCTCACAGATAAAGCAAGGAAAGCAAAAAAGATTGGAAGTGCAAACGTGAGAGCTGCACAAAATATGTATCTGTGGACTTAAAATAATTTTACTTCCATTCAAGTGAAAAGCTTTTCTCCTTTGCCAGCACTGTCACCTTGAGCAAAGCTGGTGTGTTCACAGCACGCATACAGCATGAAACATCAAGTTTCACAGTCCGTGCTGTATGACTGAACAATCAGTAACTCACTGACACCGTTGACGCTTGCGTAGGCAATTTTAAAAAAACTTGAGCAGGGGATGCTACTCTCCCAGAAGTCCAGCAACAGCAAGTTTAGTCCAAAAACAATTGTTAAGAAATTAAGAACTACAGCTGAGTCTGCAAGTACATTAACAGATGAGAAAAAGCAGCAGAAAGGAGAGTCTAAAAACTAACGTTTATTTTAAGCATTTAGGAGTGAGCAGTATAGGACCTTCTGCAAAAGTGATATTTACATAATAGTTACTTTGATTTACAGTTTAACATAGTAGATTTTCTCCTCACAACATAACGTTTACACTTCACAATTTTTCGCTTCTGTTCTGGAATAGTAATCAAGTTTTTTTGGAAGGCCCCCTGTGAGTGATGGTAGAAATTTTACCTTTCTCTGCAGGTGGCTCTTTTTCCACAATAGGCTTACTTTCAGAGCAACGTTTTCTTCCCACTTCCAATACAGTCTCCTCACAATCCTTGAATTGGCTGCTTTCAATCACTTCCTTAGAGTTTTTTTCTGCGAGTTTTCTTTTTATGGTAGTTACAGTGTTGTCCTGTGTTAAAATAAGATCAATTACTTTGAAGTTTTACCAAGTGAGCACTTAAAAGCCTTAGTAATCCTTTAGATGCAAATATTTTTACAAATCTATCTGGGTAACCTGTATAGGGGTTGTCAGAAGAACAAGTCAGTTACAGATCAGTTACTCAAGCAAAAAGCAGGTACACCTTCAGACAGTAATAAGCACAATGTTTTGCACTGTACAGAAAGTAGAGCAAGAGACTAGGAAACTACAAAATGCAAAACGAGTTTACCACCTGAAGTATCCAGTGTCGAAAGAGCTGAGGAAATTCATGATTTGCTCAAAGGGCCAATGGTCAGCTCTACAAGTTCACCACTTTCTTGTCATGGTTGGTAGAGCTGGGAGTTTTAACCTCCTTCAGCAAAGCCACAGATCGTTTTTATCATGACAGATCTGATGCAATTTGAAAGCCTAGTCAGTTATGTCATATATACTTTAGACTATATCTTTGACTAAGAATGAAGTTTCTTTACTCACAAGATGACACAAGTGGCAAGCCATGCTGGTTGCCAAGGACCAATCACTCATTTAAGTAATTCATTAAAAAAAAATAATCTGTAGAACAGACTTGAGGTTTGTGGTCACGTTTTAAGTTTCATGCCACAGAGTCTCATAGAAACGCTGGACAGAGCTGAAGCCTTTCTCTTGGCAGGAGCAGTGATAGGAAGCAGTCATCACAACTGCCATCACCCTGAGCATTCCTGCTACTGAAAAGCTAAGGTGCTCGGAGGCAGAGAGGGAACAGAAGATTAAGTATGGTCAAAGCCTTAAGTTCACAGTGGAAGAGAAAAAGGGATCAGAGTGCTGCCTAAGTTTAATTTAAAATGTTCTCAGAACTACGTTTCAGGTTACTGGGCATCAGGCTCAAAAAACCACCTAACTGCATGTTTTGATTTTTTTCTAACCTGTATACATGTAGCCAAGCCAGTCTTTTGGCATTCAGCAGCTAGCAGCAGACTAGCCAGCTGCAAGTTTTATTGATCGCATCAAAAGCAGAGATACCCTGGCCATCCACTCTTAGTTCAAACTCTACTCAACACGTTCATATTATTGCTCTGCCTTAAAAAGTTCGTGTGCATGGTGGTAGTAGGTGGAACACACTGATTTTTGTTGGCAATTTACACAATCACTGTCCTTCTCACATTAACTTCTAACTTCAATTAAATCTGACCTTTTGCTGCAGCAAAACCTCCTTTCCTTCCTCTTCCATTCAGGCAAAAATAAAAAGACAGTGACATAATCCCTCTCCTCCCACTGCTAAAGTCCTCCCAGTTTGAGTGTTGGTTTTTTTTTTCTCTTTAGAGTGGCTCTTCATAGTCTCATCGACAGTCCTCCAATAATAACTCCAGATCACTGCTTCCAAAAGTCCTATTTTCCACACACACCTCCACACACATTCTGCTGTAACTTCAGTTTCAATGCCAACTTCACCTGCTGCCATTTCAAGAAAGAAGCCATTACTTACAGAAAATTTCAATTTTCCAAAATAGTCAAGTCCATTATAAGCACAGCTTTAGATTTTTTTTGTAAACAGAAAATTAAGATGTCTCAGACTTACATAGTCTTTCATGGTTTTTTCTAAACGGGATATCAAATCTTGCAGTCTCATGGTAACATCATCTTTTTGCTCCACAATGTCTATTAGTTCTTGAATCCTTTTATTCTGCATATTCATTTTCTTAGAAAAGAAAGTAGTTCAGTCAATGTTAAATTCTTGAACTATACGATGCATTTAGAAGCAAGATCAGTTAAGCTAAACTTGATATAAAAAAAGCTAGAAAGGTACTACAACAGCATTTTGAGCTACTGAAATTTTGTATTAAAGCAAGTAATTCTGCACAAGTTTTTTTTGAGTTAAGTTACCTCAGTTGGTTCTTTAAGCTGCTCAGCAGACTCATCCGATTTAATCATCTGCATTTCAAAGTCTGTAACAGGAAAAGAACCCTGCATCAAATAACCAGCCATTACATATTTTACTCAGTAATCCATTTTTCCAGATCTCCTGGTCCTTTAGTAGCTTTTGAATAGACTCATTTATTTTTGTGTTGGCTTCTACTTGCAGGACACATTTCAAAAGTTTAGGGTTTTTTGAATAGAATTGGGCCCTGCAACCCATATAAAATATAGATCACGTCAAGAGACTTCTGCTGAAATCATACTATGAGGTATTGCTACTTTTACCTATCAGTGTTCCACAGAATACCTGAAAACACTGCATCAGCAAAATGCAAAGTGCTGGGATCATACTATAACCATGAAATCACGAATAAATAATGTTGACGTCTTACCCCACAATTCAGAAGTCTTCAACTGACAGTTTTAAGTTTTGTCTTAAAAATGAAATAATCAAGGCCTGTGCAATTGTTCAACCTGAACATACACAAAACAATTATTATCACCTCTATACATATGATTTGGTTCCAAAATCCTGCTCAACTGGATTTTACAATGCTCAACTACTATTTTACAGTAGTCATTTCTTTTTTCTTTCACATCACACACACACAGAGCTCACCTTTGGTTTTCTGTGTCAACTCTTCTTCAATTTTGATTAGTTCATTGGTTTTCTTTGTCAGCTTTCCTTTGGTCTGAGTTAGTTCAGTGGTAGTTTTGCCCAGCTGTTTTGCAAGCCAACCTATAGCTTCCTGTGGGTCCTCTAGAGACACCACGTGTCTGTGTTTCTTCTGCCTGCTTTTTGATATCAGTGACATCATTCTGCAGAGAATCAGTAATGCCCTCAAGATCAATGTAGGTGCCTGGCCCTATGCCATATTCTTCATTCTGAAAGATAATTTATATCCTTTTAGAAATAGAAATAATTACACAATATCCACTATTTCTACTGAAAATTTGGAAGACCATTATGTCCTCAAACATCTAAGTACAGTTAATTCTGACTTCAAAGCCATCTTGTGGGTTCATAGGCAATTGGATTGCCAGTTTCTGTCTACCTTCACACAGAAGTCTCCAGCATCAAGGAACAGATACTTTATTTTTAAAGCACTTAATGGCCCATCATCACATTCCCTTTTATATCACCACAAAAGCATCCCCTCCAAATTTAATATAAAAGCTAGCATTTTTACCCAATGAGAACACTGAATGAACACAGCAAGCAAACAGTTTTAAAATGAATACATCCGAAATTTTCAAATATCAGTAAAAGTTTGTGAGGTCAAATAAGTTTGTGGTAACCTATCAAATTAAGTTGTACTTAAAACATTGACTTTATATCTTTCCTCCTTGTTTTTTAAAAACAAAGGGTTCCAAACTCACAAGAACCAGCCTCAACTTAAGGGTTTAGTTATGCTTAAGTGTATATACAATTGTCATTGCTTCAGTTGTAGCTACAATAACCTAAAGAGGAAAAAGTCTCTGGGACCACTCCAGTACAGCCCATATATGGGGCCTAAGAATTCAGCTTCAAATACCTTAAATATGCACTTAATGCAACAGTTTATAGCACAATTGCAGCTTTTCCCCCAGCTTCTTTGTACACAGTAATTTTCACTTTGTGTTGCAGAAATGCAGAAAACCCCAAAGATTCCTAAATGCATATCCGAGGCACAGCAACTACTCCTATTTAACATGATAAATATATCTTGCTGAGGATACAGTTACACAGCATGCAATTCCTTGAAACCATTCTTCTAATTCTTGAGACGTACCATCACCATAACAGGTAGTTAGTGAAAGGGATGTTATCAGGGGGATAAAAACACCAGAGGTCCAGCTTGTTCACTGCAAGGCTGATCCTTTAGTTTATTTTCTTCATCCATGTCTTCACGATAACCATCTACAAGTTTCTTGAAGATTTCCAGGCGTGTGTCAGCATCTTCTTCAAGCCGTTCTCATTCGTAAGAAAGGCACTCACTATAGTAGGAAAAATAAGTCAGATAAAAGCTAGCTAGCATGAGCTGCTAAGAAGTTAATAGTACAGCTGCTTATAAACAAAGATGTTTTTTTCTTTATTTTGGCACAATAGAACAATACACAAAATGGTGTTCCTACACCAAAACAGAAGTCTATTTCCTGCACACACACTCCCGAAGAATGAGGGGGAGACATATATATACACAGATTATGGCTGACACCTAACTACAAGCATTGTTTCTAAGCTTCTTGAGCCAGAATACCCATTTGAAGTACCACTAAGACTGCAGTAACCAAAGAATGTGCAAGTGTCACTCTTTCTACAGACATCCTATCAAAGCTCTTCTGTTAGGGAAAGCTCTGCAGGAACACTGCTGACAGATTACACACACCCCCCCTCCATCCCCCCCAGAATCAAAGCCTTTCCTACACAGTATTTTTCCTGAACTCATAGTCCAAACAGAAACTGATCTATTAACAGAGGCAGTAAGTCTAGCAGAAGAGTGTGGTCTCTTATAGCCAAGAGACAGATTTAAGAAATAAGGGAATTTAATTTCATTTTTTTTTAATCATTAACTTTAAAAACCACTTAAAGCTAACTTACTTGAAATATATTTCCTGCTCAGCAAAATATCGGGCAAATTCCTGTGTCACCTCTTCACCAATTTGTAATTACAGCAGTAACTTATTCTTCTTTTCAGCAAGAAGTTTGTTCAACTCTTCTATGAGACTCAGCAGCATCTAGAATTACCATTGTTATTAAGTTTTTCATAAAGAAATGGTTTCCCAGAAGTGAGATTTTTCTCATTCCTCAAACACTACAACACCACTTTACTCTTGCACCTGAAAAAAGCTCTTCCAGTTCTTTTATTAGCTTATTCATAAACAGGAAGATTTATGAGTAGATCAAAATATCTCTTTGGTACTAACACAGCAATTTTTAAGTTTGCACAGAGCAGACATTTGTAAAGAACATCCATTTTATTACAAGAATTGTTGAAGTTGTCTTAAACAGGCTTAAGCTCCACAGAAACTGGATCTTGTTTTCCAGATGCTCATTTTTGGGGCAATATTAATGAAACCTCCATAAAACAGTTTCTAGCCCTCTGTTCCCTCCTCATCTTCCCTAGAAGTGACTAAATTTGCTTAAGGAACAGTTTTCAGCGTTTTCTTGTGCATAGAATACAGAGGAACAGTCTTGTATTGCTAAAAGCAGGTAATATTTGCTGTGCATTGACAGGAGGAGGAGAGAAAGCCAAATCTGCAATTCTTACTGCCTAGTCTATATTCAGACACATTATACAGTTTTCCCACAACAGGCACCACAGGATGAGTAATCCCACTTTTAGTTCTTAATGCTGGATTTAGATAGAATAAGGGTGATCAGAAAAAAAGAAAAAAAAAAAAAAAAAAAAGGTGAGAGATTGGGAAAACCAGAATACCTTGCTTCAAGACTCCATGCTACGCTAATTCTTAACATAGCCCTGGCACATACCATACCCTCTTTTTTTCCCAATAAGAACCGTATTTTCTACAGATTTCTGCACTGCTTCTTCTCTTGACATATGCTGTTCCTCCCTGTCATTGTCATCTTCGATCACATCTTCTAAGCTCCTGTCCCATGGGGCAGTAACTCTTTTCCTTGAGATTGGCATTTTAGTGTGACTGAGTAGTGATGATGTTGCTGATTTCTGGCCAAACAACTGATCTTGGACAAGAACAGATGTGTCCACTAAAACCTACTCAGAAAACAAAGAATAAAGTCTTCAGTATTTTTTAATCCTCTACTGGCACTTCCAAAATACACCTGTTGCACTTCCCTATAGGTCTCCTGAGCACAGTACTCCCCCAGTCTATCCTCTGCTCAGAGTCACTGCTCAGACCAGTTTCCAGCTAGAGTACAAAGGAGGCGCTTTAGAGTCTAACCCTTCTTTGGATTGCAGGAACACCAAGTTTCACTAGCTTGACAACCTACAAGAGGGCTGCCACCTCACGCACCAACAGATTTCTGTATTTCCTATACTTTGAGTTTCTAGTTGCATTACACGAATGCCATCCCACAAATTCTGTTTCTTGAGCAGTTCTATCACCCTTACAGTCTGCTCCTTTCAGTGTTGTACTTGACCTGCTTAGATGAGCCCACATTCTAAAGGCCTGGATCTCTTGTCCTTTGAACATATCTAACTGTCAACAGAAGTTTTCCATGGCTTCCATTAAGGCTGCAGCACTGATCCCCAATACTTTTGTCTTCCAACTCTGCCAGGGTTATATCACTGCACTTACTCCTACTCATTCTGCTTAACCTCCACCTTCCCACTGAAGCTCCTAAGGACATAAAGATGACTTTCAAATCCTCTTTGGTGCTCAACCTATATACCTCAGGTGAGCAATATTCCAAATTAAGATAGCAGTAGTATATGGGGCAGCTAGACTTGCTCCTAGGTGAGAGCATGTTATGACTGCAGAAGAAAAATTCACCCAGATCTCAGGGAATTTCTTCCAAATATAACAAGTGTCTTGTCAGGCTGGATATTTTATGGGAATTATGGATTTTTAATAGGACATGTTCCCACTCCCACAAAAAAAGAAATGTATGTCCCAACAAAGCCTTTTTAAAAGCTTTACAAGGAAATAAAGCCTGACTAGGAGCAATCAGAAAATACGATTGCAACATGAGACAGAAAAATCCAGTAACTAAATTCGTATTCTTAGAAGTGAGGGAACCTGCTCTTTAAAGGCGAATCAGAAGTATCAGAAATCAGATCAAGATAAACTGCAACACACTTACTTTTTGTGCAGTGGCCAAGACCTTTAACACATTGAGTGTGTTATCATATGCTGAAGCACACTGGCTTATGTTTACCATCATGTATACCTTCCTCTTTCCACTGAAGAATCCTTGAAGGAAATGAGTTAACTTCCTTCCCCGAAAGGGTATGTGCTGCTGCAACCTTTAAAGACAAAAGAACAGATGACCAGATGCTTAATAATGTCCAGCCAGTGTAAGAGCTATCCAGCATGAAGACTTAAAAATATTTATTAAAGCAGTAGTCATTAAATCATTTAAAATTGTTTTGGACTAGATGCAGCTGTTTGTAGAGAGACTGTGTGCTGTTGGGACTGTGGCTTTAGCCATCATCTCAGGCAGGCTACAGCAATACAATCGGGGGAGCACCTAAACCAAGGGAGTGTTCGACCTTTAGCCTTGGGCAGGTCACACAGCCTCCTGCTACACCAAACCATACCCCAACCTCTCTCTTCCTTTCACCATTAACGAAGAGAACATGTCTAGTTCTAGGCATGCAGTATCCAACATCATCAGAGATCTCTCTCACTCAGTATCCAGCCTCTGAGAACAGACAATAGCAAGTGCCTAGGCAAGAAAATGAGCATACACCAAACACATGGAGATACTTTTCAGAACTTTCTTCCTAATCTCCCAGCAGTTTGGCACTTGAATTTAGCAGCTGGGGATGTAGGTTTTGATGCTTATAGGAAATTTTATGAGAATTCCTAAAACATGACTGAACGCACACTTGCCACCAAATAAGTTGGCTGCATTTTGGACACATAACAGCTATTCAGTTATATGAACAGTGCTACAGAACTCAGGAAGACAGTGACACTCCTACAAGAGTACATAGACAGCTCATAAATAGCTTTGCTGCAGGACTGACAGTCCAAAAGAATTTTAAGAAATTTACTGCTTCCTATTCAACTTGCAAGGGGTAGGTATTAACACTTTAAGAGATCATGCTTCAGAACATTTCTTCTACATTGTTAAAATCCCAAGTTATTAGGATCAGAAAAAGACATTCTGAATACATTAACAGCCCTCTAGGCAGCTGCTAGTTTCAATGCATCCTTCCTATCTGGAAAGAACAGGAAAATAAGACAGACTGTAACATCACAAAACATAATCAGGAACACACACTAGCAAAGCTCTTTCAGGTTAAGGTGTTACAGACTTTGAACAGGCTGTCAGGAACAGTGTGACAGGGTAAGTGAATTTGGCAAAGCACATCAATCAGCAGACTGAGTTCATTTAACTTCTGGGACAGAAATAGATCTGCAAATGAGAACATGTGGAGAAAGCAGTTCCTAGACAGTTATATCCAGCTGTGACTAGGTGTCGTACTGGTTTTTAGACAACTAACTTCTTGTATTATTTCACTCTTATTTAGATCCCCAAGCTAGGGCATAAATAGTAGGAAGGCTTTCTTTTGTCTGCATATAGTTAGCTGGATCAGGAGGAGAGTGTTAAAAGTTACGTCAGTATTTATTAAAGCCAGACAATTTTTGTCAAATGGTGCACAGTTATGATAGCACAGCAATATTCTGCTGATGAAAAAATGTTACACTAGAAGTATGTAGACAGCTGAGTTAGTTCATAAGGAGTAATAAAAGGCTAAAAATTTGACTCTTACTATGACACTAGTGAAAAGGGGATTTTAAACTTATTCCAAAGTTTGTTTCTTTGATAAACCAAGCTCAGAGGAGTAAAGTTAAATTGCTAAAATATATGATAGCATGCTTAAAGGAGATTAGACCTGATGATTTAAAGAGCAAAACAAGGCAAGTTTAAGATAACTTTGGTAGATCGACAATTCTATACATTGTTTCTGCCAAAATCTTAGTGTTAGCATTGCATATTTTAAACAATAGCTTTTAAACATTGGAGGCAGTACCTAAAAGCCACAACCAGTTTGCAATTCGTAAAAGAACTTACTTTGACTGTTGACAATTCTTGAGTGTGTTAACACACTTGCCCAGCATCAGAAGAGAGGTGTTTATATTTCCACTCTCTTTCTATCTATGACCTTCACTGTGGGTCTTGGCATATCTTTCTGAACCAGCAAGATCACACAGTGACAGTCTGAAGACAGATAAGGAGAATTCCCTTTATTACCTTAGAACATGCACAAATTCTTCACTTTTAAAAATGATCACTTTTTTTAGAGGAAGAATTTCTTGATCTTCATCTGCACAAACACTTCCATCCTCTTCAATGTTGTTTTCTCAATCAAATTTTACGTTACTTCCTGACAAACCTTTTCCCAACACACCTCCTATTCCCCCTCCCTCCCGCCATCTCTTCCTTCTGAGGACTCAGAGGAGTTCAGGTGTACAGCAGGCTAACAGAACCTTGTGCTGCACAGAGGGGACAAGGCACAGAACAGCCCTGCAGCCTGATGGCTGGAGGTAGAGGGCCAAGAACTGTGTGATGGTAGGAAGTGGGGAAACCACCACACACGCATGAGTTTCTATCAGGAAGCACTGGGTGTATAGTGCAGTACCAGCACACCAACACAGACCATAACTGACAGTTCCCAGTACCAGCACACCAACACAGACCATAACTGACAGTTCCCAGTACCAGCACACCAACACAGACCATAACTGACAATTTCATCACAAAGAAGAGAGGGTCTCTGCTCTGAACTTACTCATTGACTCAGGTCACTCGCGGTGCTCCCGAATCTTCAGTTTTCAGTATCTTAACTGTGAATATGCTGTGGCTAAAAGGAAAAGTTTAAATCAGCAGAGAAGTGATAAAGTAGACAAATACATTCAAAATATTTTTAACCTCCACAACATCTGTTCAAAACTGTTGAATCTGTCAACTTCTCTAAGCATATACTCTATCAGATACAAACTTTTAAAGAGATGCTTATGTAGCCTTTATTTTGCTTTTTCCTCAGACATTTAGATGGAATAAAGCTAAGTGCTTTTGCTTGAAGGAGAGTATTTGATAAAACTGTTAGCTTTTGAACATGTTCATCTTACTGAAGGATTGAATCCTTTTGACTAAAAGCACTGGGTCACATAGTGCTAAAGGATGTCAAACCTAGATATCTAGACCCTGTTAAAGCCTCTTCCCCTCCTAAAAGCCACAATCCATATTTTAGCTCCCCCCTCCTCCCAGACACCATCCTATGCCCAATGTTATTCAAAAAGTTTCTCACCTTCTGCTGGAGCAAGTATTTAGTTTCTTGCTCGCGATACTCTGGTGTTTCAACCCCAGTTTTAGAAGTCTAAAAGCTTCTTTAGAATCAGAAATCTGAACCCACTGCAGATCTTTAGGAAGAACAAACATGGTAATCTTGTAAATATTATCAAAAAGAAAGAAGGGATTAAGGGATAACATACGCACACCAAGAACGTTTACTTGAGACATAAAAACATTTTACTAAGCATGCTTCAGACAGAAATTATATGACGACAAAATCAAGATTCTTCCTTCCATGGGAAAGGAAGGGCACATGTATCTCATCATTTCATCCTATTAGCACACAGAAATATGCTCCATCCAAATTAAGTGAGCAACCTTAGCCCGCGCTCTGAAAAGCCAAAGCACAGGGTCTAATATGAGCATGAACGCCCTATGTTCATACTCATCAAGGCAGAATTCTACCTGGACAGCTTCTCTGGTTTAGCCTATGATCTTGAGGGCAGGGGGGGAAATCACCTAGACATCTTTCAGGGCCATCAAGTTAAAAAAAAAAAAATCAGTGAAGAATTCTGTCTGCAGTATGATGACTGTATGTCATCTTGGTATGGGCTCGAGTAAATACCTACAACCCTACTAATGGAACTTATAATATGAACATTATGGCCTCTGTTAAACTAGAGGTCACCAAAATTGTACTAGCAAAAATACCAGCTGTGACCAAGAAAAATAAGAAAATCAGTAGCTGGTTTTCCTCAGTAACATCAGGAACAGCCTTATACTTCCAAATGTTATAAAAAGAGATTATGCTGAAGCATAGCTCAAAGCAGACTATTTCCTACTTCACACATCTTCTAGTCTTTGAAGAAATGAAGGAGTTGGGTTTATCATCTGATTCAGCTTTCTGAATCTATAGTTTGGCATATGAAAGATAAAAGTAGCAGGCCAAATACCTACAAAAAAGCCTTTAATCTAGAATTGGGGTCTTGATTGTTCAAAGAACCTATAACAAATCAAACAGGATTTGAAAGCTGTTTTTCCCATGGCCAGAAACAAACACTGAACTGTTAGAGTTCTGCTAACTCCCCGCCTTGCCCAACCCACAACAAATTACACCACACGCTTGATTAGAGTACTGTAAAATGTAATTTGCAGTCAGACTGAACTTTCTCACATATTCTCTGAAGTGTATCTCTACAGAAAATACTAAAAAATAGAACTGTTGAGCCAATTATAACTATAGGTAAGAATTTGGAGTCTTTTAAGAAAATGGAAAAAACCAAAACACTAAAAAATTTGTCAATTGTTCTCAATATTTCTCCCATTTCAGAGAAATATCAAGGCAGTGGAGTGCACGCAGGCTTTTAAGAGTTACAGTTAAGAATAGAGAGAAAACACTATTAAAGGCACAGATACTTCTGTGTATGCAGGTTGTTGCCTTTCATGCTCAAGGTAGACATTTCTAGTGCCACAGTGAATACAGTTAGGGGTTTTCTAACCTAGAAAGAAACATTATTACAGGAAGACTGACTTTTCAAATTACACGTTTGGCAGTTTGCAATGTATTCTAATCACCTTTTACATAAGAACATCCCTTGATGTCTTGAGCAAGGCGTAGTGTTTTTCTTTTCTTGTCATTTGATACAGGAATCAATAGATCATAAAAACATTCATTGCAAATCTCACAAAATGAAACCCAAAGAGAAAACGTCACGTGATTTTTCGCAGTTGTGCTAGATTGTTCTGAGCCTTTTAAGAGTTCTTCCAAATCTGCCAAGTACAAAATATTACAAGTCATTATAGACCTTGTAAAATGAACTTCATTCAAAAAATTAATAAGAGAAAACTGGTATTACGGCAGCCTTCTAAAAAGCACTTACCCCAGACAAAAATCCCTTGGAATTTTTCTCCCCTTTCTTAAATATCTGGAAGTCACATGCGTACCCTATATATTTGCCAGACACCTAATCTACCACTTCCTTTCCCACTTACAAATTCTATCAAAAACATGCAGCTTTGTTAGAATTATTCAAGTCTCTTCAATGTCTTCAGAAGATAGAGAATCAAACCGACAAGTACATGACATTCCAACATTTTAAAGCAAACCTAGTATTTAGGTAGTTTTTAAATGCCAGAATTAGGTTTATCTGATTACATACAGGGTCAGGATACCACTAGAGACCATAGCATAAGTAGTACTACTTTTCCTTGCCATAGCCTCATCTCATTTAACCCCTGTTCAGGTATACTTCTAACCATTTTATCCTTGTGTTTTCTGGCCAGGTAACTTACTCACTATCCAATTCACTGGCATATAAAAATGTCAAGTAGCCATTTTATTATTAACATAGGCCAGAAGTCAGTTGTTGAACTTAAGAAAGCTTCTTTGCCTGCTTTAATTGCAATTCTTTAATATAAAACATACCCTTATAACCAACTGGTGCTCTGCTGTTAGTGCTCTCTCGATGGTCTACCTGCAAAAGAGAACAGAGACTTTAAGACACATCGCTGGCAGGACATCACCAGTTACTTGTGTAACAGCTCCACTGGACAGTAACACAGTGTCCTTGCAATATGCCAGTACAAAGATCCTGACTACACATCATGTCTAGTTCAATGCACCTGCACATTCCTATTGAAAGGATTGTTCTTACCTTAACACTTGTTCCTGACACCCCCCTCACCTCAGGCCCTATCACAGTAGAGAGCATTTCAGCTCGCTGAGCCAGAGGAAAACTCACCACGGAAAAATAGAGGGGTGGGACCCCGCAGAGAAGCAGGGTGATTTAACAGGATGATTTGCAGAAGTCCGGTTGTAGTTTACACATTATTCTTAACCTGGTGAATCTAGACAGTCTGGAAATTTTTATTATTGGTATTTTGCTAATTCAGAATTCCATATCTTACAGCTTCCTAGGTCAACTCTCAGAAACAGAGGTAAACATAGAACACTTGTTCACTTAAGAAATTAAGTGAGCAACTTACAGCCTGTATCATGTAGTAGTATCACAGTTGAAATAAAGCCTAGGTTTTAGAAAGAGAAGGAAAACTTCCTTCTGCTGAATCTTAAAAAAAAAAAAAAAAAAAAAAAAGGTAAAACAAATCCCTACAGATAGAGGTTAATACACATACACTCCATTCCCACTCTTAGTTTTGGTTGTTTGGTTTTTTTAAGCAGAGAACTGCAAAGAAGTGCGACTTGTCTACCAAAACCAGTATGCTTAAGAGAAGAAACATGGATTAAAAAACAGGTGTGATTTGGGTTGGGTTTTTTTAATGTTTTGTCAAGAGCATACGTCATATAAAGCTGGGATTCCATAAAGCGGTTCCTGAAATAGTTAAATACATATGTAATCAAAACTTTCAGGTTTAAGCTTTACACACATAAAACACCCACCCAAACCTCTCTCTGTTGAAGTAGGTGTAAACTTTGAAAACTGTTGTTACAAGAACAATACTTCAGCTTATAAATTTAGTGGCAAAACTACAGGGGACACATACATGATCGTTTTTTCTGAAGCCCTTAAAGACTGCTAGAGCTAGATAGAACATATGCCTGTGCTTTTGAAGTGAACTCTTGAAGAATTCTGCTGCCTCCTGCCTTCCACGCTGGAGAATTCTAGTTAACTAACTCGGATAAAAATCGAGGTAACAGATATATTCCATCCCACAACAGTCACAACACTGTATTATAACCTAGCATACCACTAGGGAGATGCTTAATTCTTTTCACTAAACATAAAAAATGCACTGCAATCCCTTTCTAGTTCCAATTCCCAGCATATGCTCAGTTTTCTTACATTCTTGCATTCATTTCAGAATTAAAGACACCAGGAAGAAGGTACGCTTATACAAAATACAATCCCCGTAACTCTAATTGGACTAAACAGCTTTAGAATTCCAGGCACTGAAGTGTATTTCTGGACTACTCAACAGTGATCTGTTTAAGAATAAAGTCCAGCAGAAACCTGTTTGAATTCAAATCTTTAGAAGTCCAACAGCTTTATAGCTCTGCTGTTCCAAAAAACTCTTCCTTCCTTTGAGGTTATTTGCACAGACTGGAAGAGGGGAACAACCCCAAAATCATTCATTTCTGTCAAGTATCCTGAAAGAGAGTAAATTGTTTAAAGGAGCAGACCTACTAGCATCCCCACAGATGGCGAGACTATTTGCATTCCGTCCTTATTAAGCACCAGTAACCCCAGAGGATAAATTATCAGATGCCCAAGCTATAGAAAAAAGCTCAGTGTTTACATTCTATCAAGTTCAGCCACAAGGCATAAATCCACAGAACAGGGTTCATCAGCAATATTGCTCACTTTGCTGCTAATCTGAAGAGCTACCTGACAGCAAAGACACATCCATACTTAAATACAGACAGTTGCTTCCCACTGAAAAATGAAGAGCACTGGGCTCTCTAAAGATGCATGTACTCATCAGTACAGAAAAAAGTGCTCCTCTACCTCCCCGCTCCGGGACCGCCCCCGGTGCCTCCCAGCCCTCCCCGGGACCGCCCCGGGTGCCTCCCAGCACGCCCCAGGACCGACACCCGCTATCTCACAGACCGCCGCGGGACTGGCCACCGGTATCTCGCTGCCCGCCCCGGGACCGGACCCGGACGGCGCTGCCGGATCCGGCACGGAAACCCGGTGCCGCGGTGCCTGCTCCGGGACCGGATCCCGACGGCGCTGCCCGCCCAGGGACCGCCCCCGGTGCCTCCCAGCACTCCCCGGGACCGCCCCTGGTGCCTCCCAGCCCTCCCCGGGACCGACCCCCGTGCCTCCCAGCCCGCGGCGGGACCGGCCGCCGGTACCTCGCTGCCCGCCCCGGGACCGGACCCGGACGGCGCTGCCGGCCCCGGCACGGAATCCCGGTGCCGCGCTGCCCGTCCCGGGACTGGCCTCCGGTGCCTCCCAGCCCGCCCCAGGACCGCCCCCGGTGCCTCCCAGCCCGCCCCGGGACCGACCCCCGGTGCCTCCCAGCCCTCCCCGGGACCGCCCCCGGTGCCTCCCAGCCCGCCCCAGGACCGCCCCCGGTGCCTCCCAGCCCGCCCCAGGACCGCCCCCGGTGCCTCCCAGCCCGCCCCGGGACCGCCCCGGGTGCCTCCCAGCACGCCCCAGGACCGACCCCCGTGCCTCCCAGCCCGCCGCGGGACGGGCCACCGGTATCTCGCTGCCCGCCCCGGGACAGGACCCGGACGGCGCTGCCGGATCCGGCACGGAAACCCGGTGCCGCGGTGCCTGCTCCGGGACCGGATCCCGACGGCGCTGCCCGCCCAGGGACCGCCCCCGGTGCCTCCCAGCCCTCCCCGGGACCGCCCCCGGTGCCTCCCAGCACGCCCCAGGACCGACCCCCGTCCCTCCCAGCACGCCGCGGGACCGGCCGCCGGTACCTCGCTGCTCGCCCCGGGACCGGACCCGGACGGCGCTGCCAGCCCCAGCACGGAAACACGGCGCCGCGCTGCCTGCTCCGGGACCGGATCCCGACGGCACTGCCCGCCCCGGGACCGCCCCCGGTGCCTCCCAGCCCGCCCCAGGACCGACCCCCGCTATCTCCCAGCCCGCCGCAGGACCGGCCACCGGTACCTCGCTTCCCGCCCCGGGACCGGCCTCCGGTGCCGCGCTGCAGGGTCCGAACCTCGGCGGCGCTGCCCGCCCCGGGACCGCCCCCGGTGCCTCCCAGCCCGCCCCAGGACCGACCCCCGGTATCTCCCACACCGCCGCGTAATCGGCCACCGGTACCTCGCTGCCCGCCCCGGGACCGGACCCGGACGGCGCTGCCGGCCCCGGCACGGAACCCCGGTGCCTCGCTGCCCGCCCCGGGACCGGCCTCCGGTGCCGCGCTGCAGGGTCCGAACCTTGGCGACGCTGCCCGCCCCGGGACCGCCCCCGGTGCCTCCCAGCACGCCCCAGGACCGACCCCCGTGCCTCCCAGACCGCCGCGGGACCGGCCACCGGTACCTCGCTGCCCGCCCGGGGACCGGTCCCGGACGGCGCTGCCGGCCCCGTCACGGAACCCCAGTGCGGCGGTACCCGCTCTGGGACCGAATACCGACAGCGCTGCCCGCCCAGGGACCGCCCCCGGTGCCTCCCAGCCCTCCCCGGGACCGCCCCCGGTGCCTCCCAGCCCTCCCCGGGTCCGACCCCGGTGCCTCCCAGCACTCCCCGGGACGGCTCCCGCTGCCTCCCAGCCCGCCCCAAGACCGACCCCCGGTATCTCCCAGACCGCCGCGGGACGGGCCACCGGTACCTCGCTGCCCGCACCGGGACCGAACCCGGACGGCGCTGCCGGTCCCGGCACGGAACCCCGGTGCCGAGCTGCCCGCCCCGGGACCGGATCCCGACGGCGCTGCCCGCCCAGGGACTGCCCCCGGTGCCTCCCAGCCCTCCCCGGGACCGCCCCCGGTGCCTCCCAGCCCGCCCCAGGACCGCCCCCGGTGCCTCCCAGCCCTCCCCGGGACCGCCGCCGGTGCCTCCCAGCCCGCCCCAGGACCGACCCCCGCTATCTCCCAGCCCGCCGCAGGACCGGCCACCGGTACCTCGCTGCCCGCCCCGGGACCGCCCCCGGTGCCTCCCAGCCCTCCCAGGGACCGCCCCCGATGCCTCCCAGTCCTTTCCGGGACCGCCCGCGGTGCCTCCCAGCACGCCCCAGGACCGACCCCCGTGCCTCCTAGCCCTCCCCGGGACCGGCCGCCGGTACCGCGCTGCTCGCCCTGCGACCGGACCCGGACGGCGCTGCCGGCCCCGGCACGGAACCCCGGTGCCTCGCTGCCCGCCCCGGGACCGGCCTCCGGTGCCGCGCTGCAGGGTCCGAACCTCGGCGACGCTGCCCGCCCCGGGACCGCCCCTGGTGCCTCCCAGCCCGCCCCGGGACTGCCCCCGGTTCCTCGCTGTCCGCCCCGGCACCGAACCGCGGTCTGTCGCTGCCCACCCCGGGACCTGCCGCCGACGGCGCTGCCGGTCCCGCGATCGGTCCGCGGTGCCGCGGCCCCTCCGGCACGGGGAGGGCGGGGGCAGCCCGCCGGGACGGCTGGGGCCGTCGAGGCGCCGGCCGATGCTCTCGGAGCCGGGCTCAGCCGGCTCGGGGAAGCTTGTTCCCCGCCCCCGGCACGGTCCTCCCGCCCCACCGTCGCTCGGGCAGCCGGTGCCGGTGCCGCCGCACTCCCCGTCCGTGCCCTCGGTGCCCGCTGCGAGTGGAGGTGCCGCGGGGGGGCGGGTAGAAGTACGACGTTCGTTGCGGGCGTGTCTGTGAGTTCGGGGCCGGGGGGGAACTGAACGGCTGCTCCTGCTCCGGGCAGGGCCGCCCCCCCGGGTATGCGGGGCAGGGTGACCCCTTTGTTATCAGCTACAAGGAGTCTCTAGGGTGATGTTGTGAGCCTCGAAGCAAAAGTGCTTCTCGAGAACCGTGGCAAGCAGTTATTCCTGTGAAAGGTGGTCTGGTGCTGTCTGAAGGGAACAAGCTGTGGGATGCAGAGGGGTTTTGCTGGCCTGAGCGTTCAGACCTGGGTAGGATAATTAAAAACCAAACAAACCGTGTGACTTTAAACATGAAGTGTTAATGTGGTTCGAAGGGGGCTATTTTCCTTCTGTGTTACACCACCTGAATTACCCTGGATGAGCCTCTTGCCCTCTGTCCTTCCAAAAGCCAGACAGAGCCCCATGCCAGGAGTCCCTCGATGCCATCAGACGGGGCTCACCCAAGGCCATGGCCCGTCCTGCAGAGGGAAGGCGGTGACGCTGCTGGAAACATCGCAGTGCTGTTCCTGGGGCACTGGCTGGGCTCTGCGCTGGGTGAGGAGCTCAGAGGAGCGGGTGTGCTGGGGCGGTGTTCATTGGGAACGGGGAAGGGGCAGGGGTGGGGAGCTGCTCGATCCCATTGGTTCTAGGGAATCCTCTGCAGTGGGGGGCTGGCGCAGGGACAGGGCACAGGGCTGGCAGAGAGCGCACTTGGACTTGGTGCCAGTGCCATGAACTCCTGTGATGCTCCGGCAGCTCATTTGTGACTGATTGTTGCTGTCTCCTGTCTCAACAACTGGGATAAGGTGGTGTGGGGGTGCAATTCTCACCCCTCCCCGCCCCTCCTGGTTGGGTGCTTGGTGCTGGGTGTGATTCCCCCCACCTCCCCCAGCTGTGCCCCGTCTCTGGAGATAAGGACTGAGAACGTTACCGAGCCTGGCTCCTGCCCTCCTGCCTGCTGGGAATCGGCTCTAACAGCCCCTCATCTCCTCAGGGCCTGGCACACCTGGGCCTGGGGTGGGGCCAGATGGGAACAAGAACAGAGTTGCACATCCATCAAGTTCTTGTGCAGCTGCTGGACGGCATCAGAAGGGACCTGACAAAAGTCAATTGTCTTGGACCCTCTAAACTGCGACCCCCAGGGAGACCCTTGGAGCTCCCCTGGATCCCAGCGGCCTGTGACCAGCATCTCCCCTGAGCTGGAGCCTCGCAGGGACCAAACCCTGGAGGTGTCGTCTGCTGCCAGAGCTGAGGGCAGGCCGGGGCGAGGTCCCCCCGCTCGAGGCTCAGGGATCGCCCGCGGGGGAATGCCGAGGCCTTGGGAGGATTGGCTCTAACCTCGAGAGGAGGGAAATGTTCTCTGAGCTCGCTGCTCTGTCACCCGCTCGGTCTCTGCTCATGGCGGGGACGGACCCTTGTTTCTGGGTGTCTGTCCGTTGGTGGATGCGCAGGGATCGATGGATCAATGAAGGCACCGGGAAGTGAGGGAGTGTGAATCTGGGCAGTTCAGAATCTGTGAGTAAGTCGCTTTTCTTTCTTTCAGCATTTCTGAATTATTTTGTAATGATAAATTGCTGTTAGTTATTAATAAATCCAGATTTCCTGCTAAACCATCACCGTGTCAATACTATCAACCGCGACACCCAGTGCCCCCCACTATGTGCCAGTGGCTCTCCTAGTGCTCTCCAGTATGTTCCAGTGCCCTACGTTCTGTCCCAGTATCCCTCCTAATGGCCCCAGTATGTCCCAATGACCCTCTTAGTGCTCCCCAATATATCCCAGTATGTCCCAGTGCCCCCCAGTATATCCCAATAACACTGCTAGCATTCCCAAATATATCCCAGTACGTCCCAGTAACCATCCCAGTGCCCCCCGTTGAGACGGACACGACAAACACCAAATTGTGCAAAAATGGCTACTTTATTATTCTAACAAGCCTTTTTATAACTTTATGAAGAGTATGTGTCCATATATGATTGGTTTAATTACAGACTAACAGTTCATGACTGGATGACCTCTTCTCTGCCGCAACCTCGATAACCTTCCTCTCCTTGCGGTCAGGGAGTTCCAGTCTGGCAGTTCCTTAATCTTGTTTACTCAGCTCTTCTCGGGACTTTCAAGCCTCTTAAGGGTACGTGGTTATCTGTTCAAGGTCAATATCAAACTTCCATTCTGATCCCTCGGACCAGCCGAGGTCTCCCATAGTACCAGTACTGGTTCCCAGCTCCAAGCACAGAAGAGATGCTGGGCGGCTCAGGCCGCATGCTCTGCCCAAGCCAGAAGGTCACTGGGGCACAAGGGGCAGCCCTGGATCTGAGTTCAGGTGGGAGCAGTGTGGGAGGCTCCCACGCCCCAGCCTTACCATGGGTCCTGGCTGATGGTGGGATACAGGCAGATACCCCTGCAGTGCACCTGGTACAGTCGCTTTGTCCCCAGGGCCTCAAAATGCAGCGTCTGGTCAAACTGCCCCGGCACCGTGGAGCTGAATTGGACCTTCAGTTCCACCTCACCGTGGGCAGGCACTATCCACCGGCAGCTGCTCAGCCCGGCAATTAAAGAGGAGGCTTCAGACATTGCTAACGAGCAAACAAGAGAAGGAGGAGGCTCATGGACTCGCCATCCCGTGGAGGCACCAGCAGAGGGTCCCTGTGGAGCTGGGGATGATGGACCCCGTTTGGCAAGATGGACGTGAAGCAGAGGGATCACCTCCTCCCTCACAGCTCACCTGACGGATTTCCCCGGGAATGGGACCGTGTCTGTGTCGCTTTGGTGTGCCTCGGGGGGCCGCGTGGGTGCTCCCGTGCCCGGTGCCTGGAGACCTCTCCTGCCCCGGCTGGAGCTCCTCTTCTCCCTCACAGCCTCCCGCCTGCCCGCGGCTTTCTCCTTCCCCGACCGACCCCTGCTTGGCGTGACCTGCTCCTCTGACACCTTCACACCAAGGGAGAGAGGTGAGACCTGCCCTGAGACACCCCCATCCTGGAGAGAAAGCTGCAGGTTTGTTAACAGACAGGAGGGAGAATAAACCACCAACCACCTCTGCCCATGGATTTGGTCTTCCTTATGGGACTTTGTTTCTCCTACAACACCCCTCCTTGCCCAGGACCCTCTCCTCAAGGGAAGTTGAAGGTTTTAGCTGATTTATTTTTTCTCTCATCTCACAGAACTGCCCTATGTCTCAAGCAGAGCTGTATCTTTTAAACAGACAGGAGGGATGCCTGCAGACACGGGGCCCCATCATGTCTTCACTGCCCTTCCACAGTGATCCTTTTCCATCCCACCTGCCCCCCATGCCCCCATCCAGCCTGGCCCCTGCCCTGGCACCTTCACTGCAGGCACAACAGGGACGTCCAAGAAACTTCTGGTTTCCTTCTTTCCTTCTTCTGCAGTGGCATCTTCTGGCACCACAAAGGTGAAGTGCTCGAGGGCTTCTCCTGCTGCAGGGACCATCCGCTTCTCCGGGTAGCGGATCACAGAGTAAAAAGCAGTAGGTGGAATGGGAGGCCCCGAGGAACCCAGTCCCAGGTCATCCAGGATCTAAAGCATAAGAGAAAACCCTGTTTATACTCCCGTCGCCTTCATCCTCACACTTCCTGAAAGGCACTGAGCTTTTGGCAATGGGTTTTTTTATTTACATGGAGTACAGTGCTTTTTTATACCCAGTGGGGTGGGCAGGCTCCAGAGCAGTGCCAGGACCTACAAGTGGGACCTAGAGAGAAATCTCAGCTCTGAGTGACTCGGCTGAAGGAAACAATGACCAGGAGTTGCCCTGCCCTGGGACCATTTTTAATGATTTCCAGACTGGGAAACTCTCCAAACAGAGAGGATGTTCTAACAGAGAGCCCTCCCTCTTTCCACCCATCTGAGGGATGGCAAGAACTTCCCCAGCCACGTGGCTGCTGTGAAGCCATCGTGGAACATCATCAGTGTCCTGAACAAGGCTCTGTGCTGTTGTCACCTGGTTGGACACAATGCACCAGGGCCCAGACCACGGCAGGCTCAGCATCTGAGCCTCACACGGGCTTTACCTGCTCTGCCGCTGGCAGCTTGCCACTCTCCAGGATCGCCCTAGTCACATCTGCAGAGCTCAGCACCTGGATGTCCAAGCAGGGCACCCCGATGTCCTGGCCCCTGGCTGACCCTTCTGCACCTTCCCCTTCCAGCCCAGATAACTTGGAGTCCTCAAGAGCCTTCAGTTTTTCTAGATGCTCCTTCTCTCTGTCCTTTCAGCTCCTCCGCCTGGATAAATGCTGGCGCTGGCCTTGTACTTGGTGCTGCATCACCTCTTGGTTCAGAGGGGACAGCAGGATACCCTGAGCCCTGTCCCAGGATGACAAAATGTGTGTGACATCCTTCTGTGATGCCTTGTAGATCTTAAGCCTCAGGGCCAAGTTCTTCTCGCTGTCACTCTGCGCCTCAGTTTTGGTTTCCCTCTGTTCTGGGTCTGCAGGTTGCACAACCTCCACTGGGCAGGCCTCTGTCGGGGGAGCCTTGCTCTGCTTTTTCTTATCTTCCTTGTTACTTGCAAGAGAGTCAGGGTGCTCCTTTGCAGATCCCTTCTTCTCTCCCCCCTCGGTGACATTGGACAGGTTGCCGGTGGATGCGCTGGTGTTGCTAGTGGATGCATTCGTATTCTGGGCAGGAGGAGCAGGAAAAAGCTGTGAGCATTTCAAAGCACCAACTCAAATGCTGTAGGACAGCGGCGATCTTTGCAATAGCACCCCACGCCTCATCTGAGACCTGTGCTAGGTGCTCTACAAATCCCAATTCAGAACACAGCTGGTACCCAGCTGAGCTCAACTGAAACTAAACTCCCCAGTGCCAGACTGATGAGGAGTCCTGCAAACCAGCTGAGAAACAGAACAGCTTCCCCAACCCAAACAGGGAACTTAAGACACCTCCTTACTCCTGTGCAGTCCTCCGGGCACGTTTCTGGTGTGCTGAGCATCCATCCCTGTGTCTGGCTGACACTTTGGGAAGTCTGGCTGCTAATGAATACCTAAAGGGCCTGGTGGTATCTCCTGCCAGACAGGTAGCAAAAGACACCACATCCCAGGCGGGTCATGGCTCAGAGGTGTAAGTCACATGCAGAACGGGGAGAAATGCTGAACTAAAACTATCTAGGGCTTGGAGTTACGTGAAGCCACGACTCAAAGGCAGCATGACCCTAGAAGAACAGCTCTACCCAACAAACCCATGCGAAAATACCCCTGGTGAAGCAGCAGCACGATCAAACACTGGCTGCTGTTTCCCAGTACAGCCCCGTGTGTTGCTGATGGCCAGGTACTCACCCCCAGCACTGCAGGTGGCTGCTGGCTTCACCAGGAATGGTACGGCTCAGCAGGCGGGTCCCCAGGGCTTTCACTCTTCTCTATAAACACAACCACCCACCTGCCTGACTCCAGGCTCGCTTTTCTTCCTTGAAGCATTTTCTTTGTCTTTTCCAAGCTTTCTCTTGGCCCACTTAGACAACTTCTTCAGCAATTCTTCCTCCCTCAAGCGTTCGAGCTCCCACCGGTGCTTTTCCTCAAGCTCTCGAGCCAGCCACTCCATCTTCCTTCAGCAAGACAAACAGAAAACATCCCCGAGAGTCACCGCCAGAAATCGGGGCTCGCTGCAATCCTAGCTGGTCCCACACTTCATTCACTGACCCTAAGGCCAGGCACAACTGTTAGACCAGCTCTGTGGACTTTTCTCAACCTGGGGAGGCTGGGACATCCAAAGTGAGGGAAGTGGGAGGGGACCTCCAGGGCCAGCCAAATCTAGGCTTTGCTGTCACAAGGTCTAAATTGCACTACTTCTCCAATAAGGTCCACCTGGACACCTCCAGCATGCTGCCAAAGACTGATCCACCATTGCTCCACACTGGAGCCTGAAGCTCTCAATATCCAGCTCACAAATCACTAAACCAGCTCACAAATCACTAACACCTGCTTATCCCTGCACCAATACTTGGCTTATCTAGCCCTTCTCCCTGGGCACAGCCTGCTCCTTAGCAAGACTAGCCATATCAATCAGAAAGCAAAGGCTGCAGTAACTGCCCTCCTGCAAAACAGGCTCCAAACAACCAGGTTTCCTGCTGGAGCCCAGCTGGGACCATGGGAAACTTGTGCTGCCTGTCCTGGAAATCACAGTTTGAAGCAGCCCTAGTGATCTCCTCCCAGGGAAACAAACTTCAGCTGGGGTTGAAAGAAGTGCTGAAACACAGGCTCGCTTTAAGCAAGTCCCTCCCCAAGTTTCAGGCAGGGGTTATGTACCGGGTCTGGCTGAGCCAGGATTGGTTCCCCTGTAGCAGCCCTCATGGTGCTGTGTTTTATGTTGGGAGCTGGCAGGGTGTTGATAGCACACTGGTGTTGTGGCTACTGCTGAGTAGTGCTTACACAGCACCAAGGCTCTTTCCGACATTTCCCCCCCACAGTGGGACAGGGTGGGCAAGATCTTGGGAGGGGACACAACCAGGACAGCTGACCCGAACTGACCAAAGGGATATTCCAGACCATATGACATCTGCTCAGTCTGCTCAGTCATAAAGCTGGGAGAAAGGAGGAAGGGGGTGGGTCACCCTTGGTCCTCCGAGGCAACCACTACGCGTATTGGAGCCCTGCTTCCTGAGAAGGCCCGACATTGCCTGTTAATGGGAAGTAGTGAATAAATCTGTTGGTTTTTTCTTTTTTTTTTTTGTTTCCACGCGCGGACCTTTGCTTTGCTTTGCTTATATTAAAACTGCTTTTGTTTTACCCACAAGGGTTGGTTATTTTCTTTCCCCTCTTTGCCCTGTTGAGAAAAAAGGGGAAGGGGGGGAAGTGATAGAGCGACTTGGTGGGAACCTGGCATTTAGCCAAGGTCAAACCACCACAGGTTAATAGGGGCTTAAGCTTATCCTGTGTATCCTCTTGAACAGGGCTGCTTTGCTGGATCAGAGCTTCTCCCAGGCTCACCTGCTGCTGCAGCTGAAGGTGAGCCTAAGAGACACCAGCTTTTGTGGCTGGTGTCACTCAGTAAGGAAAACCCTGGGAGCTCAGCAGTGCAAGGGCCTCCCTCACCTACAGCAGGGCCGGGATCCAAACCAAGCCAGCACAGCTGCGCCTCACACCAACCCACACCACAACCCCTCTGGTTTGGAGAAGAAGGGCGATGAAGATGAGAACGAACATAATTAACTTAGAGACACTTGTAAGCACTGTGGCAAGGGAAGCACAGAGCCCAGCTCCCTGCAGCCAGTGTCAAAGCCGAAGGGCTCACCACTAAAACGGAGAGAAGATGTTCTCATCTCACCGGAGGAAGGTCCCTCCTCTGCTGGGAACCAGGGAGGTGGAACTGGCAATCCTTGTGCTGCTGGTAATTAATGCTTTTGGCCTTGGTAACCCCTCTGAGCACAACCAAGGTCTCCGGAGCAGGGAAACCCTTTGGGGACACTATCCTGGGGAGGCACCCATTGAAGGCTTACAGACCTTTTCTTCCTCTCACGCTGGACTTGCAGTATACTGTTATCAAACTGAATTTTCTCCTCCTCGGTGAGGGCATCATACTCGTCCTCTTCCATCTCCCAGAGACGTGCTTTCTCCCTCCTGGCAGCTTCCTCCCACTCCTGTCCTTCAGCACAGACCAAGGAGAAACCATCAGTGCCTGCAAGCAGAGCTTGCTGCTCTGGGTGAGCTGCCAGGATTCACAACTCTGTCCTGACCCAGCCTATCATCCTGCCAGGAGATACTGGCGAGCTCACATCCCTGCTTCAGAATTCAGATAAGCCCCCAAACTATCGCTGGCCAGTGAGTTCCCATGCCTTGCCTGGCTCACATGCACCAGCACTGTGGACAGCTGGCCAGTGATTAGTTATTGAGCCACAACAGCTTGCACTTGTGCCCAGGCTTTAATGTTAGAGACTGAGGTCAGCCTCAGCATTGTTGAATTTTAAGCAGCTGTGAGCTGAGTGCTGGTTACACCGAGGCAGAAGGTGGAAGGATTAATAAAAACATCTCTTGCAAGTTCTGCTGGTAACCCAGATACACACGGGTAAGGCTGAGGGCTTGAGAGAGAAGATTTCAGAGTTACGGAGACGAAGAGTCTCACCTTCCTGCTCTTTTGCGGCCATCTCCCTGGCTTTCAAAGAAGCATAATCCTGGAACAGGTTCACAAAATAGATGTAAGGCCGATTTCTGACAGCTTTGATCAGGCAGAGGAGAGCAGACGCCGTGTCGCGTGCAAAGGGGGTCTCCAGGCCATCAAACACCACTCCCTGGTAGCAGTCACTCAGCTGCAGATAAAGTCGAAAAGGAAGAGAAAGTCAGCTGTTGCACGCATTGGGCTCTCAGCTAGTCACTAAAGCCTGATGTCAAAGATCACCAGCCATCACAGTTCCAAGTGCAGCAGCTCAGACAAGCTCTGATCTTTCCCCACGCTCTGCCAACTTATGGCATCTGCAGCTTCACCCACGGATCCCTGCACGCAGCCCAGGACTCCTCCAAGAGCAGGCACAGCCCTCCTCCTCTCTGAATTGTACCTCGCTGCCTGTCTCTCTGTAGCAAGACCGTACCATTTGCCCCCACCCCACGTACATGCAGCCTTTCAGAGAGGATGGCCACCAGCAGGTCCTCGGGCAGCACGCAGCTCCTAAAGCCCAGCTCTCCTGATGTGCTGCCACTGATGCTCAGCCATCGCTGCGCAGGAACGCAGGGAAGGGGAGAGAGGTGAGAACTTGATGAGCCCTGCAATGTTGAACACCACAAGAAAAATCAACCACTTTGGAAACCCCCAAACAATTCCAACTGCTGGGCTTGGAGCTGGGGTTTCTCACTAGCAGGAGACTAGAACAAAACTGCAGGCCAGCAGCTCCAGGGGACCATGCTGGAGGGTGCATCCGTGGCCAGCAGAGACCCAAGCTCGCAAGCCCCCAGCGCAGCACCCGGCAGCTTTGCCCACTGCTGCAGTCACGTTAGCCAGGACTGCACTTTGCCAACAATCTGTTAAGATGCCGTAGAGTTTTTCTGCCAGAGCACAGGGTTTCATTCCCACCCCGAGCCACGCCCAGCCTGCCCAGCTGGCTCTCTGCACTATAGACCCCCGCACCAGGCTCTGGGTGACACAGAGCCTCCACTGGAAGCGGCCCCTTCACTTCTCAGAGGCAACAGAAAGGTCCCAGGCATTAACCAGTGCAGATCGTGCTTCACCTGGGAGTCTGTCAGATCCATCAGATGCTGTTTCTGGGATTGGGGTGTGGGGCCATCTGTCTTCTTCTTGCCCGCCGCAGCGCTCACCTGGCCTCAGGACCTGACGGACCGCAGGCTGAGTTTGTCCACAGAGCTGGACCGTCTCATGTCTAGGCTGCGCTTGGCCCTGGTGCCGAACTGCAGGCTGAGGGATGCATCTGCGTTGTGACCTGTGGAGGGGACAGACGCTCAGTGGGGAGCAAGCAGGCACCTTCCACCCCAACGGGCACAGCCCTGCGCCCTGGCAGGGACACGGCCATTGTTCCCCAGCCTGCTGGGCACTAGCAGCACCGATCTCCAGAAGCAGCTCCTGCCCTGTCACTGACTCTCCACCTGCCCCGAGAGGTGCACGGGCACAGCGGGGTGAGGAAGCACGCCGTAGGTACCTTGATGGGCAGGAGCACGTCCACCTCTCCCAGTGGCAGGTTGGCGCTCTGTGGGTCGAAGCGCACTTCAAACACCTTGGTCTCGCAGCAGAGCAGGTGCTTCACGTGGTCCAGATCCACACTGAAACCTTGAACAGATGAAAATAAAGCAGCTGAGATGCACAATAGACATGAATGTGTCACAAGCACGTTAAGGCCATATGTCCTGGCTGGCAGCTCTGTGAAGGACCCCTTTGTACCTGTGGAGAAGATTGCAGCTCCTTCTCCCTTGTCACCATACAAGGAGAAAGGGCTTTCACAGTCAGAATCCAAGACCCACATGGTAAAAAGGAAACATCTCAGTTGAGGAGCTCCAACCATGCCTTCACTAGGCATCCCAGGGAAGGATGCACAGACCTCTCCAAAGGAGAATTTCCAACTAAGATTCCCCCATGCCATGGTACTCCCTGAAAAACAATTTAGAGGAGGCAACTGATCACCCTTCAGACATGGCGAGTCACCATTTGCTGGTACTGCAGCCTTATGTCAAGGCCTGTTTAGAAAGCCTATTTTGATACAACAGAGGGCCTCACAGGCTGTCTTCTCAATAAAGGCTGAACAGAAGTGCTATGGCATTATGAACTTTAAACAAAGCACTTCCAAACCACAGAACGTCCATCTGTTTGCAACACAAGCCCATGGAGTGCCCATCAGATGATGCTCATGGTAGCCAAGAGCAGAAGATGCTGAGAGGTGACCAAGGCGATCAGCCCATCCAGCCCCTGCAGGGAAGTGTTAGGGCAGGCACAGGCAGGCTGGGTCTCTGAGCACTGCTGGCCAGGAGAACTCAGGCTCTAAAGCACCAGGCAGAGGGTCCCAAGGAGGAAAAAGTTATACACACAAGCACTCAAAAAAACTCCCCATGTCTAGTGGCTTAAGCTAATCTGTCAGAGACAGCTCCTTCAAGCCCACGTGAAGTCTCTCCAGCACCGGTTACCTGCGTCACGCAGGACCCGTCTATCAGTGTGGAAGGACACAGGGAACTGCCCGGTGTTGGTGATCCTCACGACGTGCGTGGGGGTGTTACCGAGAATCACGTACCCAAAGTCCAGGAGGTACTCGGGCAGCTCAACTCTGAAAGGAGGAGTAAGGACAGTCCTTAAACCACAGCCTGGCTACATTTCCAAGAGCATGGAAGATGCAAATAAAGTGAATATTTCTGGATTCGCTGCTGTAAAAACTCAACTCAAGCCCGTGAAACCCAAGGCCTGACCACCTGGTAGTAAGACTTTGGTAAGTCACGAGGAGCATAGGACCTAGGTTTTATCACCTACCAGTGGGACCTTAAAATAAAACTAGTTTAAAATGAATACTGGTCACAGCTCCTCTGCTATAGAAAGCCACTGTAGATAAGTCCAGTGGACCTCCACTGGTCTCAATGAAACTGCTAAGCCTGGTGTACAGCCCCAGCCTGAAATGGCTTCAGGACCTTGTCATAAGATTCGCCTGCACAGGAAATCTTCACTGCTCTGCAACCAGATCTGTCCCCAAAGCAGCACCGACAAATGCAGTAATCAACACCTACAAGATTCACGGGAGGGTCCTTTTCCAGAGCAATCACACTTGGGAAAGCACATACGTGATCAGTTTTGCAGAGCATCTTCCTGAACTGGAGCCTACCATGCCTGTGCCTCCTCATGAAGGAGCAGAGGGAAGTTACCGAGGTAAGTCCTGCAGTCCCACCAGCATCCAAGCCACCTGATTTAGGGTTTGTCAAGGGTGTGTCAACCTCTGCAGTTCCCTACTCTTTTTGCTCAGTGTGGTCTGTTAGCTGGAACAAAGATGCCAGCTCTGAGTTGCCTCTTTCAGAGCTGGTCAGCAGGGATGGTGTTGGTGCTCTCTGGAAGGGCTTGATGCTCTGCACTGGACCCCCTCAGCCCTAAGAGCAGGACCCAGAGCCTGTGGGGAGCTGAGCACCTCCAAAGCTCAGGGTGGCTCTGTGGAAGTGAGGACACTCAGCTGCTCACAGGGAGCATGTCAAAACTACCAGGATCAGACCCTTTCTGAAGTCCCCACTATCCCCAGCTCTGCAGACACAAGGACCTCTCAGGAGCAGGGGTGCACTGATGGGTGTTACCCTTGGGGCACAAGAAGATAGGGTACAAGAGGCCCTACTAACTTGAGAAGCCTCTGATGAGCGTGCTGGTCAAAGGCAGTGGCCTCTGGGGGACCAGAGGTGAGAGCTTTCTGCTGCTCCAGGGCATGTTCCTCTATCAGCATCTGCTCCATCTGCATCTGCAGCTGAGGGTCCAGCTGAGGGAAGGAAAGGCAGTGGCTGGTTAGCAACGGTCCTTCCCAAGGCTCCCCCCTGCTTGTGTTGAGAGGGGTGATGGGGTCCTTCTGTATTGCTGCTCAGTGTCTGTGACACCTCCTGCTCTCTTAGTCAGGGCCTCATCTCAAGGGCAATGAACTCCAGTATCTTCGCCTGCCCAGTCACTGTTATAAAAGCTGATCTGGCCAGACAAACAGACAGACAAGCCAGGAACCTTCCAGAGCTCCGAGTCTTTGCCTGGCCCCAGCCAGTGCCAAAGCAGCTTGGACAAAAGCTCTCTTGTAAAGGGAGCCACGATAAAGCTGCTGTCTCTTAGAGATCAGTCCTGGCAGCACAGTCCCAGGGCACAGTCAGGCTGCTGCTATTAAGCTCTGTAAACCTGGCAGGGCTTGGGTTGTGAGCAGCAAATACCCCAGTGATGACCTACATCTCCATCCCAAAGTACCATAAATTCAATCACTTGAGCAGGGTCTTCAGGATCTCTCCCTGGGGCAGCCCTGGGGGCAATGCTGAGCTGATGCAGGATCATGGGCAGGTTGGGTGTCCTGATGCAGGATCATGGGCAGGGAGGTCCCAAGTGCCAGCAGGGCACCGGGAAGCCTGCTGCGGGCTGCAGGGGACCAAATGACACCGGGGGAGGGAGGCACGTGTCAAATGGGGCAGCAGCCATTCTCACCATGGCATCCAAGGGATCTGGGGGTGGCTCCGTGGCCACAGCCTCCCCCAGAACAACTGCTTCCTCTCTCTGGCTGTCTTTCATCTTTTCTATCACCTCCTTGAGGACCTTCTCATATTTTTCATTTCCTGAAGGAAGAAAACATCCACAAATAGAAGCGTGGCACAGCGCCATTCCCATTTAAGCTGGGAAGCCCCACTTCCTCGACTCTGGCCTCTCCCAGAAACACCCTCCTCAAGCAATGTATGGAAAGTAGATGCTGCTTTTCCTCTACCAACCCTGATGTTCATTCCCACCCATCTTCCTCCCCACATAGGAGCATCTCATCCCCTGCAATGTGACGCAAATCCAACCCTGCCAAAATCCCTGCCAGCGTGTGCTCAGCTTTCCCGAGCATTTCTGTCCAGCCACCACCTTCCCAGGACTCCGACACATGCTGGCAAGCTCTGCAGGATGGTTCCTGGGGCAAAGCCCATACAGGCTCATCTGCCAGAGCCTCAGGAACCAACCGGGGGGTTGAGTGTTGGTCTGACAGCCCTGAAACCTCCAGGCTCCATGGAGGCAGGTGTGAGCTGCCCTACGGGCATCTGACATGGAGGAGAAACAGGGGATCCTCCTGGGGAGCAGACAGGCCGTGCTCACCTTTGATGTTCCTGGACAGGTCCAAGTAGATCCTGGGAAAGGTCCCCTCTCCTTTCAGGGAGATTTCTTCTGGTTCTAGGTGACCCACTTGGATCTGGAAAGTCCTGCAGAAGGCTCCAGGCACTCCTGGCAGGTAATAGACTTTCAGGACTTGCTCCTGGCCAGGTCCAACTTAACCCTGCAGGGTGTGGGAGAAGAGGGAGGGAATGAACCAAAGAGGGTTTGGTGGAGGGATGGCTCAGACGACAGACACACCGAGAAGAGAAGGCAGGTTCTCATATATAAGAAAGTATCAGACAACATCGCCTTCTAGCTTTCTTGTACCCAGAAGCTGAAGTCTCCTACACCAGGTCCTTCAGAGGGCTCGTAGGGATGCACTCCCCCAGGACAGACCCACAGACCGCCCCTTGCTCAGCATGAGCACAGCTCTGCCCCTAGCGGTGTTTACCCTCTGCTAGCAAGAGCCAGACTGAAGAAATAAAAGCTCTTTTACCAGCCACTATGCAAAATAAGGGAAGTGCCCACACTCTCAGCATGGCCAGCAGCTCCTGCCACAGCACATCAGCGGTTCCCAGGCTGGTGTTGAAGGGCCTGACCCCTTATAAATGATCCCAACCACACACCTCCTGCCTGTGCGGTTACACCGGGGGTGCGTGAGCCTATCCAGACTCACGGTGACCTGCAAACATGCATCTCTGGAAAGGCAGGAGCAGAGACTAGGACAAGATCTAGGGAAGGTGTTGCCAGGAAGGGCACCTCCTCTCCAGGCTTCCAGAAAGCTGCCTGAGCCCCAGGCTAGGCTCCCGCCAGCCAGACTGAGAGCAAATGCAAGCAGACAGCAACATAGCCTGGGGTGACGGGACACAGCCGCAGCTTTCCTCGGCTCACCCTCTGCACACTGGGCTGGACCCTCGGCTCCCCACTCCCCTTCACGCTGCAGGGAGAAGCTGCTGAGCGGGACAGATCTTGCCACTTGGTCCCCTGAGCCCCTGGTGCAGCGCAGAACACAGCTGCAGCAAAAGCCAGCCCTGCCAAGCTGCCAGTGCCAATGGGGCTGTCACAGCAACTGATTGCGCGGGTCTGAGCAGAGCTGGGTCTTTGGAAGTTCGCAGGAAGAGGGCATCAGTGTGTCACCCCTTGTAGGAGACAGGCATGAGGAAATGTGAACGCCTTTGGCTTCCTCTTCCCACTGCAAAAAGGGACTAGACAGGAATGCTGCTCCAGCCCAAAGACAGCAACACAGGACTGAGAAGTTGGGATGGTGAGATGCTGCAAAGTCCTCTCCTCACTGTTCCAGCCCTGCTCCTGTCTGGCCCCCTCACTGCCCCACAAAGCTGCTGCGAAGCAGCAAAGCTGGGGGAGTGGGGGACCGGTACAGGGGCTGCTACAATTTCTGGCAAAGCAGCTTCATGCCCAAGTGAGAGCATTTAAGTCCCGCTCAGTGCTGGCAGGGGACTGGCAGGGTGTGCTACAGGCAGGGACAAGGAGTAAGCCCTGTCCAATCACACACCCTGGGAAAGGTGACTCTCAGGAGAGCCGGCACAGTGTGGCCCCAGTGCCCGCACAGCTGGAGCACTCAGCAGTTGGGGTCCCCAGAGCCACCGAAGCACTGGTGCCTCTGGCCGGTGGCTGCTGTGTGACAGCAGGGTCACTCGCCGGCAAAGGCCGTGAAGGGCGATGAGGACCACGCTTGCTTGACCCTCCCTGCCTCCCAGTAGCAGCTGCTTGCAGCCCTGTCTCTCCTGTCTGCTTTTGTGGGTTGTTTTCTTTTTTTTTAATTTTGGTTTTTTTCCCCTACAACCCCCTGCTGGGCAGCCTGACCCAGAGCCAGGGTCCATCACTCGCGCCACCTCCGTACTCACTGTGCTGGGCAGGACCAGGGGCACGCCGGGCAGAGGGCTGTCTGCGGTGCCTGCGCTGGGCCTTAGCACCACGTAGGTGAATCCCATCTTCCCGCTGTTCGGCAGGGTGACCTCTGCTTCGGTGACTTTGTTAAACAGCTGAAGAGAGGACAGAGGAGTGGGAAGCTGAAGACACAGGCCTGATACTGGGAACCTCCTTCTGCTTTCATTGGGATGCGAGCAAATGAACTCAACACAGGAGAAAAGCAGAGGCAGAGGAGGTACAGGCATTTGAGTCTCCCAGGTTAACCTGGGGAAGCCACCGCCACAGGGCACCCCTTAGCCCTACACAGGAACAGATACTGATGGCGGCATGCAGAGGGGCAATGCCAACCACAGAGATCAGTCATAAGGAAACCAAGGAGGAGACAAGCTCTCTGCACCTCATGGTGTCATCTCACACCCAGCTGGAACAAAGGAGGTGGCATCAAGACATTGCAGAAGAAAAAGCACCTGCAGTGACAGCAAAATGGGAGACAGGGCAACAGCTGGAAATATCTGTGGGGTTTTTAACCAAAAAGAAGTGGGGATTATTCTAGGACATTCTCTCCAGCTACAGTGACTGGGAAGCCCAAGTTAACTTCCTCCCTCGTTTATTTTGTTGATTAATCAAGAACATCAAAAGAGAGCACCTCCTTGGACCTCAGGCTTTAGGAGTGGATCAGCAGATGGATGTCTTGGGGGCACGTCCCTCTGGAGATCACCACTGGGACCCTGCCTGCCCCAGGAGGTGCTGTTAGTTACCTTGAGGAGGAGGAATTCCCAGCTGGAGGGGGGTGGAGATGGCCTTTAAAAACCAGCTTGAATGCAGGACATATCACTCCAAGGTTGTACTTCCAAGCCATAGAGCCAACAAAGTAGTTGGGAAGGGGAGAGAGCCCTAGCCCTAGGTGGGTGGCAACCCGCCGGTGATGGTTTCACGACAAGGACCTCGGCCAAGAGAAGCGTGTGGTACCTGCAGCCTGTAGTCGATCTCTGTGATGTCTAGGAGGTAGCTGATGAGCGAAGCCTCTCCACTTAGCACGATGTCATAGGTCGGGCCTCCCTCCACCCTGCACAGCACCATGACATGGGCGACGATATTTGTGTAGCCAAAGAAGGTGAACATGACCCGCTGGCTCTCACCTGGCTGCAGCACACCGTAGAGCGGCAGGACATCGAAAACCTGGAGGTAGGCGAGGAGAGATCAAGATGTCGAGCATGGAAACTGATGCAGAAGAGCAGCCATGGCTTGGAGCGAAGTACAGACGTGGCTGGAGGGGGCTCTTCCTCAAACACAGGCAAAATCACCCTAATCTCATCCTGTATCCATTCCACTTACCAGTGGAGGGGCCACGGGAAAAATTTTCTCCCATACTCACTCATTAACGCATTAATTAATACACTACATATTAAAGTAATTTGGGCTGTCTCCTGGCAGCAAGAAATTCTCTTCACTGCAGAACTTGCCTTTAAAAGCACCTTTTACTGCCTTAAGAAAAACACAGTATTCGGAGGTGAAAGCCCTTAGAGCTGGGGAGGGAGGACTCCAGCCCAGCTCATCTGACTCCTGATGCTTTTCACTCTCTCCGATTTGCATGCTGCGCTCTCTCAAGATGCTACAGCAAAAGCTACTGCAGAAATTTCCTGTTGACCACTTGATTAGCAACAAGATGAATAATGCCCTCCATAGCTGCTGCACAGGTCAACCCTACGACATGTCCTGCGTGGCCTCTCCAGTGACCAGTTGCTTCAGCAGCGCTGTGCGATGGGCTTGGAGGGACGTGAGGCCACTCTGCGAGCAGCATCGAGGGCCACCAGTGGGAGGGGGGCTACATAACTGCTTGCCACACTGGAAACGTGGCACAAGATAGATTCCCATTTACCTCCTCCATTCCCAAGGTGACGGGCTCTGCCTCCACAAACTGCATCAGTCTGTTGATCCCCACCAGGCTCTGAGTCTCCACAGCACCTTCCAGCTCCGCAGCAGTGGATGGCAGCAACTGGAAAACAAGCATCATGGGCTGCAGTAAGCAGCTGGCTGGTCTGGGTGAGACCACTCTGCTGCAGGCTCCACCACCTCATCCAGCCAGGAGCAGCTGAGATGGGACCTGGGTGCAAATCAAGTATGGGTATGTCCGTGCCATCCATTGAGAGTGGGTCCAAGCCCACCCACAGGTGAGACACGGGCTCCATCTGCACTTCCTACGCACAAGCTTGCATGGGGAAGCTGAGTGCACTGAGCCCTCAGTCCTGGCAGAGACCTCAAGGGCATTTTGCACCCTTGTGCCAGCCCAGCTTCGCTCACTCCTGCCCAAGGAATGTGCCCAGAACCCCAAGCCTCGACAGGTTAGGTTCTTCATGACAAAAACAGGAACACAGCTGCAAGTGAGAAGTATCAAAACCAGGAAAATAAGGACTTGGCACAACTATTCCATTTCAGAGAGTGCTTAGGTTTCATCTCGTGCAGCCATCAGTGCTGGAGAGCTGAGGATCTCCACCAGGTCATTCTCTTGAACAACACCTTCCTGAAGAAGGCAGCCGAGGTGTTCTTCTGTCTTGCAGCAGCTGAGAGCTGGTGTTTGACCTCAGAGGTGCCATCTTTCAAAAGGAACCTCATCCCTGGGCTTCTGATCCCTAATTTAATAAGCGAGGGCTTTGTGAGTGCTTTTGAAATGTAGTAATACCTGCTTCTTCA
This sequence comes from Strix uralensis, assembly GCF_047716275.1. Classification (NCBI taxonomy): domain Eukaryota; kingdom Metazoa; phylum Chordata; class Aves; order Strigiformes; family Strigidae; genus Strix; species Strix uralensis. The sequence goes on from NC_134012.1 coordinate 42,463,995, forward strand.
GTAACGTGAAGAAGTGCTTTGTGCTGGGGCCTTGACATCAGCAGAATCTGCAAGAATATTTATGGGACATCTTTACACCTAATCAGAGGCTACACCTCCCCGGTAGATGAAGCTCAGAATCAGAAGATTCAATGCTCTTTCTCTCATCTTCACATTTTCAAGCCTAGCAAAGCTTTGCCAAGCGCCTGTTCCCAAAGATTCTAACCCGCATATTTCCTAGGCCTATGGTCTCCCACCTCCCCAGGGAGGTTATGTGGTACAGTGACACAAGCGGAAGATGAAGCTGCAATCCAGACATATCCTTTGAGGCACTTTTGGATCCTACTTAGCCATATCTACTTGAATTTCTTTGCTTTATTTCTGCATACATGGCAACAAAGCAGGAAATAAAGATGATTCCACCCTTCTATCTGAAAACATTCAGCCACACTATTCTTTACGTCTACAGGGTATCATTTCTCCTGATTCAGAAAAAATGTGCAGTTATAATGTTAAAATGACCGATATTTGGATGTGAGCAGATGCAACCCCTCTCCTTGAACTTAATGCCAACGCCAGTGCTTTCAGAACTTCCCATGCTTTCCTGCATCCTTTTTTATTGCCCCAGGAGCAGCCTCTGTCCCACACAATGCAGAACAAGGCGCCAGTTCCCACTAGCATGGACGTCGAGTTCCAAAGCACCGAGGTTCACCAGGAAGGTCAGCAGACCAAAGGCCATTTTCCATGCCAGGAGGAAGAGACAATGACTTTGCAAAGTCTCATTTTATCAAAGACAGCTCTGTGGCCATCCCTGCAATACTGCAGGTTTCGGGTGAAGGCAGAGACATAAAAACAGGCGGCTCCAGCTGGGGTTGAGAAGGTGGTACATGGAGATCACAGTACTTGGCACAGCTTGATACAGGAAGGAAACTGGAAGCCTTCACATCATGATGCAGATAAAAGCCTCATTTTACAGTGTAAAAACAAGCCAAAAAACCCCCAAACTCAGCATAGGTCCGTAGGATCTGAGAGGGCTTCTCCAAGCAAAGCTATCCGATTTCTCCCTCCCCAGAAGCCCCGTGTCCAGCCACTGGCCCTGCTGCCCAGCCCGCCCTCAGGGCACATGACAGCAGGGCAGCAAAAAGGGGGATGGGCACAAGCACGGCTTTTTGGTGGCAAGCTGGGGGAGGCAACGCAAGCAGTAGGTGTACAAGAAAATCTACCTTTGCTTCCAGGGAGTCATCTGCATCTGCTGGCTCTTGGGCAGGATCCCCTGCGGCTCCCAGGGCTTTGGCTGGTTCCTCCACACCTCCATCCCTGCAGCTGCTCCCTGCAGACACTGAGCACTTGGACCAGGCTCCCCCCTCCTTTGGTGGTTGGGGTTTGATGAAAAATTTAGGTATTGGAGGGCTGAACCTGGAAAAGAACATAACTTTGATTGTGGACCTGCAGTGGGAGGGAGGGAAGCCTGCACGAACAGCTCCTCAGCAGGATGCGGCCCCCGGCTGGGCACTGGTGGTGTGAACTCAGTAACGGGTCTGACCCAACAGCTCCGAAACCAGGATGGAGCAGGTCAGCATATGGGGCTGCCTAGGGATGACGCTGGTATAGCAGCAGCGCAGGCAGCTGGCAACTGGTTGCAAGGAGAAATGGAAGAGGACACAGGTGAAAGCCTTGTAGGGAGGTAAAAAGCACAGCAGGAGAGGAAGAGATACACAAACTGTGCAAAAAGGTGAACCTGAGACACAAAGGGGCAGATCCGGACAGCAACAAGCCAGTGCAGACCCACCAGTGCCCTCCCGAAAGCACCCACAGCTGCAGACTGTGCCTCCCCCACCCAGAGGGCCAAAGCAAGAACTTCTGCAGCTCTACCAGGTGCTAATCCGGAATATTTCCCCTGTCACCCACCCGCAGCTGCAGGTCAGCACAAGCAAGCAGCAATGCCCGAGGCTTTCTCCAAGTGCCGTACGGCAGGAGCAGGGATAAGCCCGGAGCCTGCTGTGCCCTAACCCCGACAGAGCCCAGCACCGTGCGGGGGCACCCATGGAGCCCGGTACGGGACACCCCCACACACACGGGGCAGCGTGGAAAGACACGCTGAGCAACTCCAGGCAGAGACTCACAACTGAACAGCCCATTGATCCCTGAGGAGCACCGAAGCAGCAGCGATTGGTGCTCCGGGAAAGGAAGCTTTGGTCATTTTTAATCAATACACAGCAAATGCCGATGACAAGGTTCAGCTCCTGCTGTGCTGCCGGTATTCCCTGGCTGTGAAACAACGGCTCCAACCGCACCTCGCGCTAAAAGGGCAGCAGCTCTGCTGAAACAAGGCTATAACCGATGTGGCACTTACCAACGGCATGATCACCTCCCCAGCAGCTTCTAAACGCAAACCATTTGAGGACCAATTTGGCAAATGATTCAGCAAAGCAGTTCAACAGCTCATCTTACTGACAGGACTGAGTTGATAGTTGGACCAACACGTGTCAGTAAAGAGTGTTCGGTTTAACATTTTCAAACATTCCCAGTGACTCAGACTACATTCCCTGTTTCAAATTGCAGCAGGTGCTCACAGTAACTCTGTTCACCCTTCTGATGCCCCATGGAGGACACACTGGAACCATGCCTGCCTGTCACCACACCTATCTGCAAGTGTTCCCGAGGGCAAACGAGGCCCATCTTTTACAGCAATGTGGGTGCTTCCTTCCCAGCTGGGAACTCAGTGCCTTTAACGACGTGTTCCCAAATGAGTATTTGTCTCTAGCTTTGCAGCTCATCATTTAAGGCTGGTTTCCATTTCTGGATTAGAGGCTCTGTGCCTCACAACCCCCAAGAGATCCCACCTGACTTGTCCTTCCTGCAACCACATGCAAGAACAAGGCTCTGCCGAGGCGAGCTGCCCCAAGCAGGGACCGATGAGCAGCAGCGCTGTCACTCCTCCCCAGCCCCCCCTCTGCCTGCTACTGGGACCACATGGGGGACACCAAAGGCGACCTCAGCACCGTCCACGTGGAAGAGCAAAGCAGGACTGGAGGGGACGAAGGCATGCGCTTGCCCCTGCAGAGCATCGCCCATCTCCAGTCCCACCAGTGCAACCTTCGCTCCTCTCAGCCGAGGCACCTTAACAAGTATTGGGGTGCCCTGAGGGGTGACCCACCTGCTCAACACCTCCAGCAGCTGCTACCTTGGGCATCTGCCTCAGGATAAAATAAATCCAGCTCATCTGCAACAACGGTGCCTCCGGGCAGCCTGCAGCTGAACGCTGCCTGTCCCTGGTGATAGGGAGATGCCCGCAGTGCAGGGGCAGACACATCCAGGGCCAGGAACACCTCGAAGCTCTCCAGCTACACACCAGTCCATGCACCAGTTCAGCGCATGGGTCTGGCCATTGTCATGGTGATGGTCCCAAAACTGCTAGCTGTGACCCATCCTAGCCAGGAAATGAAAGCGCAGCTCTCAGAGCTGCTTGTGATAAATACTGTAGGTTAAGAACAGCTCCTGAGGAGAGGTAAACCCCCAAGATGCAAAATCCACAATCACTTATGAAATTACCCTTAGTTTTATAGAATGGCTTGAGGCAACTTCATGGGATCGTGGTGCCTAGACAACAATATTTTTCTCTCTAAAGCAGAAGCCTCTGGGACCTGGTGCTGGGATATGATGTGATTAGTGAGCCCTGCTGTGGAGAAGCACAAAGCATGGTGAGGGACTTTTTCCAGTGAGGGAAATCAGAATGAACAACAAGAAATGTAACATGAAAAGGAAGGGAGAGAGGAACCCAAGGTGTCAATAGAAAGCTGATCCCTGGAACAAGAAATCTTCCTGGTGCTGAAGAAAAGGGGGTTGTCTTCAAAAAGGAGAAGAAAGGGGAAGATAACAAGATGCTCAGCATCAGCCCAAGCTTTAGGCAGCTCTTGCCCTCCAGCACCTTCTGGCCAAGGCTGTGAATGCAGGGAGGTAGGCAAGGAGCAGAGAGCAGCTCCTCCACCTGCAGAGAGGACCCATCCCAAACCAGAGGGGCTGAAGGGCTGTGGACGTGCCTCCACCAGCACCATGGAGCTGAGAGATGGAGTCTCCTGACATAAGCAGGTCATCCTGGAGCTGGAGGGGCTGAAAGCAAGGGGTTAAGCCCTCCATGTCCATCTCACCCAACCTGGCCACCCCTCAGGTGAGACAAAATGCATCCAGGAATTAACAGTGGGGATTTAATGGGAGTATGGGAGGATTGACACCGGGGGGAGAGGAGTCCTTCCTGCTAAGGCCAGGACAACCTTGTGTCACCCACTGTCCCCAACCTCCTGTTAAAAGTATCTCAGCCTGTCTCTTGGTTTCTGAGTCTGCTAGGGCCACAGCTTCTCACAGCTTCCCACACCCACCTCCCAAAATAGAGGAGCTAGAAATCCCACCACTTCTGCAAACTACATGTGAAGATTCACACAGGATGATGTGACCTGGCTGGCTGAGGCTGTGCGAGAGCCAGCAACATGAGGACCGTCCCCCCAACCCTGCAGCACTGCAAGAGGAGTGCCCCAGCTCCCCACAGCCCCGGCCAGCACCAAGGACATGAGCCAGAAGCCACCACCCCTTCACATTAAATGCCAGAGTTTTAACGGTGCTGAGACTGCTTCCCTAGTGCATGGCACCCACGTGTGGAGCATCCTTGCCCATGTCCCCAAGGACCACCCACTGGTGCCCCCACTAGCCATGGCACTGGGTGAAAATAAGCCTCCCAGCAAAGCACGAGCTCTTCTCAGGTCATCACAGGGAAAAGCACCAGAGACCGCATGCCCATGAGGCACCTGAACAGGCTACAGGCCCCTACAGTGCACTTTTATTTCTCCTTCTGGCCATCAGATGCATATTAAAAAGGCACTTTGGAGCCAGCTACAGACAGCTCAAGAGTGTTTGCTGCTGAAAACAAAATAATATAATACAAGTGCAAACCAAAAGCCTTTCCAGCGCACGGTGTGGGAACACTGGGCTTGAGCTGGGCCAACTGGCCAGCAGCTGAGGAAGGCAGTGGTGAGGGTTTGCCCTCATCAAGAGTGACTATTGAACAGCATTTCATCCAAATGGCCCTGAAGCCTATTTCTTTGCTTGGATAAATTCCCCTGCTGAGCTAAGGTTTGTGTATTTACTGAACCACCCACTGAAATTCAGACCAGGCAGCAGAGAGACAGAGAAGAGAAGCAACATTGCTGCGGTGAGATCCGACACCTCCAACTCCTGTCTTGCACATGCTGGAAGGGATTAAGCTGGATTTGGCATTCATCTAAATGCAGCGAGCGGTCCCACTGTGACCAAGTATTAATTAACTCGAAGTTCATACACAATTTCAACAGCCACTTACTTATCCAAGTCAAAAAAATGTCAGTTTTGAGAGATGAGGGAGAATTTTGATTTCTTGTTTGAAAGCAGAAATTGTGTGGGAATGGATGCAGCGGAAGTGAAGTGTCTCATGTTCCTGGGGCAGCAACCAAAGCTCGCCAGCACCTTTAAGCAGGAGCCACAGGATTTGATTTTTGGGTGCACAAGACTCCTCGGCTCCTGCTGAAGCCCACAGACCTTGACCATCCCATCACTTTCGATGAGAAGAGTCAGAGGAGGGTCTGAGGCCCCTCAGGCTCCATCTGACAGGGCTCATGCCTCTCCCAGAGTACTTCCACGGGATGTGGCTGGTCCAGTTTTGCAGGGGACAGGCACTAAAGCTCCTCAGGCACTTTGGTTCAGCTGAAGCTGGACCAGGGCCAGCTACCACTGGCATCGCAGGCACAGCGGCTCTTTGTGGAGATCATCCTTTGGCAGCAGTACTTCCCTCTCTTGACAGGTCACAGCCCTGGACGAAGTCTCCACTGACTTTACCGGAGTTATTCTGACTTGCATTGCTTTTACAGATGGCAAAGCATGACCCAGTAAGTCCTCTCCTTCCTTGTGCTTTGCACATCAGCCAGGTGATTTATAAGCATCAGGTGAGCTCCTGATTCTCTATCAGATAGAAAAATGTTTCTCAATCCGACTCTGCCCAGAGGTCCCTCCGATCAAATCAGTAGCTCTAACAATAAATACAATTACAGTCTTTGTTCAAAATTAAACAAGCCCTGACAGCAGTATTTTGCAGATGCTATTTAAAGTAATCCGTACCAATTACAATTGTACCAGATGCTTCAAAAATCATCTCTGCCAACAGACGACTGTATTGACTCCCGTGACCGATAGCAAAGGAGGAGAGATGTGCTCCAGCCGTCTTTGTGGCAGGGATCTGGACACTCGCTATTTCAGGATGCTTTCAGGGGGACAAGCGCTAGAGCTTGGAAACACAAAGGGTGTGTCTGCAAGGGTGAAGAATACTAGGAAACAGGGGGGAGCAGAAGAAGTGCTTGAGCATAACCAGCTGAGAGCAGCAGGATGCTCCTGGGTGATTAGAAAGGCAAGCAGGAGGCTCCTGGCCCTGGGAAGAGAGAGGTTCTCAATCTCCTCTCCTTAGGGAAAGGCTGCAGGAGGCCGAAGCTGGATCTCAACAAGTTTGTAAAAGGGGTGAACAGGACAGTCTGAGGTGGTAGGGGCCAGGCTGGGTGGGCTTGGCAGGCCAGTTTCACCCTAAAGGAAGCCAGAAAGCAGCTCAAGCCTGAGCTGGGGCATCCTGGGGGTTGAGGACCAGCAGGTACCTGGGCTCTGCCCAGGCACCCATGCGCTCTGGGTGCCTCGTTGCACCCCGTGGCAGCACGCAAAGACCTTGCAACCCCTGACCAAGCAACCTCCAGAGCACAGGGGCTCACAGCTGCACCACAGGAAAAGCCAACCACGGCCCCTCTGCCCACCACCTCGCATCACTGTCCCTGCACGGTGCCAAGAGCAGAGCGAGGAAAAGGAGGGAGATGCAATGACGGTGCATGTCCTGAAGTCCTCACCTAGAAGGAAACGTCCCTGCTCATCTTGACAGCATCTGCTGAACCCCAGGAGGTGTCTCCACCAGCCCGCACTGGTGCAGGCTGCCCAGCATGCCCGGGGTAGGCAGCGATGCCACAGCGCACCCTCCCAATGGGGCTCTGCAGCGGGTCACCACAGGGAAAGACAGGAGAAGGTAAAGCAGCAACGATAACTAACGCAGAAGGAGAAACAAACCAAAACAAGCTCCAGTTTCATATACTTCCGAGGGTCGCATCCCCAGATCACCCAGACAGACACTGAAGCTCCACCCCCTGAGTACACCAGCACAGCCATCCACCTCCTGTTCAGAGGAGCAGGGTTTGTGGCACCAGCAGAAATCACAGATTTAAGGCTGTGCATGGCTTTCACCCTGTGTAAAAGGTGAGTTAACATCACTGCTGGGTTATTATTAAAGGTCACTCCCATAGCACAACTTAATTACCCCCTGCTTTACCAAGAGCAAGGCAGAAATACTCCCAGGAAACGTGCTCACAGTCCAATGGCCCCACTGAGCTCCTGGGGCCGGGGCAAGGGACGAGCAGACAGGATTGGCCTGGTCCAGGTGACACCGGGGACAGCTGGGGACAGCTGTGGGGTGATGGAGGCAAGTGGGTGAGGGAGAGGTGACAGGTACCACCAAAGAGGAAGCAAGCAAAGCAAGCTCACAGTTGGAAGGGTTTCACACAGAGGAGAAAGATGACTCTCCCGAGGGCAGAGCAGCTGAAAAGGCGGCATTAATTGAGTTAGGCACTCTCAAAATGCATGACATGCCAGCTGGCCCAGAAGGACCCTTGGGGTGCCCAAACCCCCGGGACTCCTGCCTCCTGCTACAGGAAGCGGACGGTGGGAAATAAACCAATCCTTCTCGCACCAGCCTACACCATTAACTCTGGGGTGGGCACCTCTTTGGGCTGCCCCGCTCTTTGCAGAGCCCCATTAAATCTCCCTGGGACCTGAAGTCCTCCCCAGGCTGCTGTGCTGTAGAGAGCTGAAGGTTTCCCCTCTCCTTGCCCCTGGCTGCCTCCATCTCCAAGTCAGGAGACACAGATTTATGGTGATACATCCCTGACATCCCAAAGTCCTCACCTGGCCTGTGTGAACATGGGGTCCATACTGCCTTAACCCAACTGCTACTTGTTCTCTGAGTTGGCAAAGACAAACCACCTGCTTCTGCAAGCAGCGTGGCAATCTGTCAGAGTTCAAGGATCACCTGGACAATGCTCTTAGTCATATGATTTCATTCTATGTGGTCCTGCGAGGACCAGGGAGTTGGACTTGATGATCCTTATGGGTCCCTTTCAACTTGAGATATTCTATGAATCAATGCTCCTGCGCAGCTACAAGGGCAGTAGTAACAGCAGGTCTTCCCACTGTGGCTGTTTTCAGGGATGAAGAGATGGACCAGGTGGATAAGAGATGATTTTTTTATAACAGGCTCATTTAACAGAGTCTATCACAGCATGGAGTGGCTCCTCACCTAAGAGCACATGGAGCTGGTGGCTGTGGCCAAAGAAAACATTGGCAAAGAAACCATTGTGGGACCAAAACACTGGCTCTGGCTTTTAAAGGAACAGCAAGCATTGCTTCTGCTCCACGCCGGGACAGTCTCCTGTGTCCTTGGTGATACAAGAGGAAAACAGAGCACTGGCACATGCCAGGCAGATCCCACCCTTTCTGAAAAAGAAATACACGATGATGTTTTGGGAAATGATCTCCCTGACTGGTATTCTCCTCATCTGCCTTAAACCAGCCAGTCAGCAGCAAGAGATCTGAAACCCACCCAAAACCCATCCTGCCCATCCACCATCCCAATATCAGCCTCTCGAGGGGAAAGAGTGGCTGTACACAAGGATGAGCACCAGTTTCACTGTCTTGTGAGTGTCCAGCCTCACGCAGGACAAAATCCCTGTTCTCTGGAAGGGTTTTTGCTGCCCATCCCTGTCTCGGCAGCAGCCAGCTCAGGGCTGATGATGGGACCAGCAGGGAAGCTGGGCTCTCCATCACCTCTGCACTAGGCAGCACCTTGGACTAGAAGGAATCAGCACAAAAATCCCCTGTGCAGATTTACACCCAAAAAGATGTGAAGATTTGGCACCTGGATTCAAATTTGGCTTGAGCCTCTTCTTCTAAGAGTTTAAAGATTTCTCACCTACCCTCTGAAGACAGGGATGCACCAGGAAAGAGCACAACGATACTAGAGACGGCACTCTTGGGCAGAACGATGCCAGTGGGCTCAGAGGGATTTTCCCTTAAGGAAAGCTGTTTGATGCATAGCTTGCTGGAAGCAGGAAAAGAGTGAAGGGTGAGAAACAGCTGGCGAAATTACAAGAAACAAGGTCTAGAAAATTTTGTCACCGTACTCCTCATTGCCACATGCAGTGACAGCAGGTCAGCAAATAAAGGACTATAAATAGCCCATCCTGCCCCCCAGATTTCATCTGGTGGCTTCACTACTCAGTGCTCTACCAGAGGGATGACAGGGAAGCAACAGCAGCAGTCCCTGAATCGATGCTCTCGCTCTACCTCAGCCAGGCTATGACAGCAAGCCGTTCCCATGAACAACAGAAAAATTAAAAAAAAAAAAAATCAACATTTTGTTTCATAAACATTGAAGCTCTGCAGAGACCGGCCTTGAGCAGCAGCCTCCTGCCCAGAGGGAATTGAAGGACGAGTCATCCAGGCCGCAGAGGCATAACATCATTTATAGGGAGAAGGATGCTGTTTGCAGTGCAAACGTACCTTGGGTTCCTGCTGCGTGCCCCGGGTAATGAAGATGTCCAGAAAGCAAAGACAGAAGTCAGCTGCTCCCCAGGTTTGCTAGCTGAACATCGCTGACAGAGCAAGACGTCGTCACCTTCCAGACAGCGTTTGCTGACCGGCTACAAAACCAGAAGGCAACCCCCATCCCACCACAGCCTGCTCGGGGCGTGGGTGACACTGGGACACCTCCCACACTTTGTCCTGAGACAGTCAGCTGCCCGACAGCACCTTGGGTAGGACGTGCAGCGCTTTTCACCCAACCAATGTTTTCTCCTTCGCCCTCCCTACGCTCAATCTGCTCCTCCAACAGCCTGGGGCTGCTCCCCAGTCCCCGAGGCGAAGGACAGCTCTCAGGGTCTGTCACCCTGTGCAAAGGAGGAGGCTGAGCCTCAGAAAACCCAAGAGTAATAGTTAAAGCAATTCTCACGCAGCTGTTCTGGGCTCCAGCCTCCACCGCAATGGCCCAGGTGAAAGTCCTCCAGGTGTGCGACAGCGTAATGGGCAGTCAGAAGCCCTGGGGCAGCAGAAGCTGTCTCAAACCTGCAGTCAGGCTCCCAGGAGCACTACCAGAAGGTGCCATGCCCAGGCCTGGGGCAGGCTGGCTGACTCGCCAGCACGTGAGCTGGGAAAAGAGCAGCACCGTGCTGGAAAAGGCACAGAGATGGAGGGTGCATGGTGACAGCAGAGAAGAAAGAAGCTTACAGACATGTTGCAAATAGAAAATCATCAGCCCCCCAACCTTTGTCCCGATAAAGCATCACTGTACCACACCTGGTATGCAGGTTTATGTCTCTAAGATAGACTTGGTAACAGCATATGCTCGCTTACGCCTGGCTCCAAACCCCTCCCTGGCAATCATTTTATTTACCTTCCATTCTCTCTGGGTGCAACAGGCAGCAAATTTCCAGGTCTCCCTTGCTCCAGCTCCCCAGTGTCTCTCCACAAGCACAGAGCCTCTCCATCAGCTGCCACCCCAGAGGTGAAGCCTGCCTGGCACCAGTCCTTGCTCCAAGACACTCCATCTCTGAGAAATAAGAGGCCACTTCTCCCTTACACCAAGCAAAACACTTCTCTGCTGCTGCCAAACCACATGGAGCTGAAGGCCGCATTCAGCAGCACGTTTCCATCACGACTCAGCCCTTTTCTAACTTACCCACGGGATTTAAGCAGGAAAAGCAGCACCCATGGGGCTACCAAAGCCCAAAATGTACTGCCCTGAGGAGCTGATGGCACTGGGGGATGAAGAGGGGGTATGGTCTACTGTCACCCATCTGAGACTCCCCAGCACCAGGGGCACGGTGGATGGGTGCATTTCGGATGTACATGCTCGCTGCTGCTGTTGCTACCTCTCCCCTCTGGTGGCTGACAGAGGACTGCTGTCAGATTTTTGCCTTGCACTGTTTTTCACTGCCTGCATTTTCCATTTCTTCCTTGTTACAAAAACAACAAAGCAGAAACCCCATCAAATATAACAAGAGAGTTGGGGTTTTCTGGTCAGTAACAAGGCTGGGATCTGGCTCGCAGGGTCCCTGCACTGCAACCTGCCAGGGGACATGGAAGGAGAGAGGGCGGAGGAATGAGAAGTTACTAATGCTGTAGGAAGACCCACTTGGGAGGAGAAAGGCTCCTGGTTGGTTCAAAACACATTGGCTGAGAAAATCCTGGATGGAAAGGAAAGAGTCATTTTCTACATGTTTAGCTCAACAAACCCTTTCCCCAAAGAATCTACTGGCAATTCATTATGCTGGATTTGTAGCTACGAAGTTCCCACTCTCCAGACACGCCAGATCAATACGCAGAGGGGGTCTGACATGTGCCACAGAGGTGCAGAGCTCCCTGCTGATCCATCCTGGCACACGGACTGATTGGTGTGTGTCAGCTCTGTCCCAGGGAGGAAACGTGTCTCGCGTGAAGGGGACAAAGAGGTGATGCAGGAGGAGCAATGCTCAAAGTAAATGACAAGGCACAGGTCCTTAACAGAGGATGAAAACTCTAGAGAACAGCGAAGTTTGGGGATGAGCCTTTGGCAGCCTTTGTCACAGGTCTCAAAAAAAAAAATCCTTGTATATCCATTGGGATTTAATGTCTTCCTTTTGATGGGAAAGCCAAACAGAGCTGAGGAGCTGGATACTGCCCTTGGAAAGGGGGACAAATCAGTGTTTCAGGAAGAAACCTTTAAGGTAAGAAATATGATAAAATGTCCAAATTTGACTCCAGACCTACTGTCTCCTGCTGGGTGACTCTGGTGACCCATTCCAACGCTGCAGAAAACATCTTGGTGCAAAGGCTTAACTCAGCTTTGAGCTATCAAAGGCCCAAAGGGTGAGGAGAATGTATTCTCAGTCTGTCTCTAACCACGTAGAGGTCTAGAAGTAGAGTAACCGTGAGAGATTTATGGCTCAGCAGCGCCAGAGAAGGGACCTGGGTTGGCGTGAGTTGGGCACGTCCAACCACACAGCAATGCTTGGACTGTGTTACTTATATGATTGCTCTGCTCAAAGTAGCAGCAGTGATTAAAGGGTAAGTAGGAAAAATAGGTTGAACAATTAGAAGAAAAAAAGATCTAAGCACGCAGTCTTGTCCAGGCAGAGGAACAACATTTTTCTCTCATGGCCAAAATAAACGTGTGTGTCTGATTGATGGTGGGAGTCTCTGATGATCGGCTCCAGCAAGGTCAGATGGATGGATGGTTAAACTCTATTGATCTCACCTTCATGAGTCCTGATGTTTGATTCCCTCGATGTCAGACTGGGTGAGTTTGATCTGATAATTTAGAATACTAACAGTGCTTAATGTGGACCAGAAATAATATCTGACATGCTGCCCTTCTGCCAGGCTCTTAATGAGCAACTTGAGGTGTTAATAGCTTGGAGACCATCTTCATTTCCAGCTCTGCCACGGAGAATCACATGGTGTCTGCTGAGGGACCCACAGAAAGTACATTTCTGCTTAATTAACATACAGAGCAGAAAAGGGAGCTGCCACAACGTCCCCAGTGCTAACGAGCCAGTGAAGGGGCTATGCCAAACCCTTTGGAGCAGAGGCTGCTATCCTGCCAGATGCTCAGGACCCTCAACTGCTACCAACTCAGCAGAGTTGGGTGACTCAGCATCCCCTGGAAGAACAAGCACCTGCAGGCTCGGGTCCTAAGCCAGTTTAGGTGGAGACAGGGTAATTCAAAGCTGAAAACTGATTCAGCATTCACATTTCCAAAAACCTAAATTGGTTCTAAAAAAAGAAAAGAGTAAAGATAGACAGGCAACTGGCCAGCAAGTGGCCCCAGAAGAAATTAATTCCACACAGGCTTTGCTGTAACATGCTTGCTTCTCTGTTATTATAAAATATATGCATTGGTCTATCATCAAAATTAGATTTTCCCTCTAGCTTGCAATTAAACCCTAATCTAATTTACCAGGAGATGACGGGGCCTCCAAGCAGAGCTTACAGCTCTGCTCCTCCTTCCCTGCCCACCTCCCTCCACCTGCTTTTGCGGGCTTTCCTCTGCATGTTAGGGTCTCTTCCTGAAGGTGCCGTGCATCAAGAAGGGCCACACTAAAGACTGGTTGTTACTCGGTAAGATCCGGCTGTGAACAGGCTAGCCCAGTGCCCAGGTCTTCTCTGCCAAGCTCTCCTCATAGCCATAGCTAATCTCCAGTTCCCAGTAGGTTATGTCCTCTGAGCCAGATCCCAATTCTCTAAACAAACCTGTTTATTGATCATCTCTATTATTTGTAATGGCAGCACTTCAATGCACAATGGTTAACTTTGCTCAGTTTCCTAGGGCATTATGGAGAAACCATTTGCTACTGTAATTAAAACTGCCCAGACTAGACTTTTGTGCTATGCAGAGAGGCCACAGCAGCAGGAACTGCTGGAAATGTGTTTATAAATGTGCTCCAGCACGACTACAAGATTCTTCTTGGGCTTGGAAACCACAGCCCAGTGCTGGATGGCCCCGCTTCCCACAGATGTTCAGACAAGTGCTCCCACCAACACCTACAGCTGGACCCAAAGCTGCAGCAGAACCTGCCGTTTCCCTGTAAAACACTAAACAGCTGTTTGGGGAATGTGATGAGCAGTTTAACAGATGAAAATTCACTTCACCAGTGTGGTGTTTGCCTCAGGCCACAAAGGTCTGAGAAAGCAGCTTTCCAATACCAGCCTTCCTTCCCAGGGGAACCAGTATGGGGGCTACAGCAAAGCAGCAGCAAGAGACTGGGGCAGCAGCACATCGTTCTGGTGGCAGTGCCTGTGTAGGTTCTTAGCGTAAAATGACAACACATAGGGTTGGCAGGAAAGAAAAATCATGTATCTGCTTGTCCCAGTGCCTAAGTATAGGTTTGTAGCTCCAGAAATAAAGTAGGACTCTAGGCTATGGACAATGCAAAAAGTGTTGGTAGCATCTCACAGCCCCAGCTTGGCTGGAGAACGTTGTCTCCTTCCCAGCGTCAAACTGGTGGAGATCACTTATTCCCTGAGAACCTAAGCCCGACCACGGCTGGTAGGTGTTACTCCTACAGGGAAAGTTGAAAGCAATTTGTCAGATCACAGGCAAACAGCCTTGGTCTTTGCAAAGCACAAACAGGACACGAGGAAGGAGAAAAGCTGCAAGGAGAGAGCAAAGGGGCACATACCTCATCTGGCTCACGTGGCTGTCCATCAGGAACGCCCAGTGGTACTGGACAAGAAGCGGGCTGCAGTTGGTCATCTCGATGTAACGCACACCTTCAGTGTTGTTCAAGATGCAGCCAAAGTCCAGGGCCGTGGGCTGGTTATGGAGATTCGGAAAGTAGACTTCTCCCCAAACCGTGACCCGCTCCTCATGAGGAAGCTCAAGAAATCGTATCTTCAGAACCTTCTCTACTACCTGGGTACACAAATCCTCTTCATAAGCAGGGTTAAATCTGATGGAGAGATGAGGTTCCTCCCCTATCTCCAGCTTCACGGGCTGCAAGGAAATGAAGAGTATTAATCATCAGTGTGATGAAGTCCCAAGGTCCAGCAGCACAAAATGTGTAAATGTTCAACGTGTGACCCCAGCGTAGGCTTCTCAGTTCATCCTGCGTTCCCTTCACAGTGTGCGCCTGACTGCAAGCCCCACCACGCTCTTGTCTGAGACTATCTCAGGCTCATCTCACTGTGCTCTGCATCAATACACGAGGAAAATAAATATTCTTCTGCTGAATTCGGGACCCACAGAAGCTATGTGCTAAATACACAACTAAATCAGCACTCTGGCACACCAGGGCCTTTTGCCCCAACTCTGGAGGAACTCCTTTAGCCTCACAGCACAAGCAGCATGGCACTGCAGCCTCACCCTTGCAGGGACTAGTCACTGGCACAGCACAGAAGTGGTGGCCCTGTCTACGACAAGTGTTTAGCAGAGCCCATGTCCAACACCTTCCACCAACAACAGGGCAGGGGCCAGGCAGCAGCTGGAGGAGCTTCCTCAGCCTTCCTGAAAGCAGGGCTGCCCTTGAAGAAAGCAAGCTGCTCTTGAGGTTATCTGAGAATGGCTGCTGGAGAGCTCGATGGCTTCCAAGAGACACCTTTACTACACAGCTTGCCCAGACCTAGCTGCCTGCTCCCCTCTCCTCACGTCTTAGAGCCAGTATTTCCCCAGTTCAGATGATAGTTCGTTTCCTTCAGCAGCTCGTTTCAAATCTGATTTAGTTCAGGCCAGTCTACCACTGAGTCTAAAGAATAAACTTCTCTACTAGAGGACCTCCCAACAGAAACGTACCACCACACTCCCCCCTCTTCAAACCCCACCATCAGGAAGGCCCACGGCTGCTCACCTGAACGTCTGCAGAGAGGGGCTGCTGGTCTGCACTGCAGATTAAGAAGGGCTGCTCTAAGGCCAGGACAATGCTGAGTGGCAGGGGGATGCGTTTTTTAAAGAAAGAGGCTGGTACTGCAGAGTTAGGACATCATTGGGGTGCTACAGAAACAGGACACAAGGGAAAAAAACAATGTGAAGTTTTTCAACCCCAAAGCGCATACACCTCTATTTACTATTTTTATTAGTTTCTACCCTTCTAGGTGGTTTTTCTCTAAGTATATCAGATGCCTTTCATGTTTAGAAACCACAGCATCCCCCGGGGACAGGGAAACACTCTTGCATACAGAGGAGGGAATAGGAGCCCGAGAGGAGGCAGCTGCATGAACAAGATCAATAGCAGAAAGTGAACCCAGACCACTTGTCTCCAGTTTTGTATCCTCTCTCGAGAAGAATGGCACAAGATGATTTTCACTCACATACAGTAATTTCTTACAACCTTATCAGCTCTAGTAGCCTCATAAAAGCAGTGATGCTGGTCAGAGGAGAAAAGCGAGCAGGATTTGGCCCATAGTGGAGAGCCTGCAGCAGCCTAAGGTTAGCTTTGAACATCTACAGGCACATACAGCCAGCTAGAAACCTCAACAGTCGGGCTACAACGGGTGTCCTGCTGCCCCTGCTCCAGTGACAAGCTGTCTGTAGCCTCAAAGTGTGGCTCCACCTAAGCTATTTTTTCCTGTTTATGCATTGCTCTGGGCTTCCTGCATGGTTTATATCAACTAGACAGTGTTTGGGAAACTGGTTCTGGATGTATCGATATCAAACAGTGTCATAACACTCGATAAATCAGAGCACATGGCATCAAGCAGACCACAGGCAGACATCAGGGATAGCTGAAAAGCTTCTAATTAAACCCGAACTGCCTGCTCACAGGGTTTTGTGCTTCTCTGGAAGCCTGGGAACCAGAGGAGAGACCTGAAAACACAGAAACTAAATAATGAAATATCTTCTCTTTTTCAGACACCTCGTGGGAGAGGGAAAGGTGATGCAGCAGTCAGGATCCAGAGACTAAAGGGCATCTGCTTTGCGCTGGTGTTATCATCACTGCAGCTGAAGGATGTCTGCGGGTCCTTTGAAGAAGGTGAAGCTTGGGGAATTGCAAAGAGCTAGCATCCATACCAACAGCAGAGAAGGCAAAGAGAGACAAGAGATGACAGGCTTTTCTCATCAGCCTGAGGAGCTGACAGGAATCTCAGTTCTTCTCAGCTTCCCTACAGGATCGGTGTTCAGACATCACTGTGCCTTGGAGGATCCCCAAAAACCTCCCTTCACACTGAGTACAGGAACTGGTGTCTCTCTAGAAGTAGCCACGATCCCCCTCGGCAGAGTTTTACTTGGGTGAAGTTACAAACCAGTCCCATCTCCAAAAACATCCTCACTTACTTTACGAAGCACCTCAGAACGGGTGAGGAGGGGGTTTAGCATCGCTCAGCTGCAGCAGTCTGCTCGCCCACCCGCAGCCCCAGCACACGAGGTGGCTGTGCAAAGCCCACGCTGTTCTCGTGGGTCCCACACATCTCACCCTGTGCTCTTGGCTCAGCAGTTCAATTCTGTCTCCACATCATGAAGGCAGAATACAGCAAGGCAGAATACAGCTGGTGGGACTGCTCCCAATCCCAGAGGAGCAAAATATTGATCTCAGTGTTAATGGCAAAATCTTGGTCCAGCTCAGCTCAATAGTCAAAGTCCCACAGACTTGGAGAAGCCATTTAACTTCCTCCTTTGAACACAAGCACACCCCCCCACCAGGCTTTCAGTCATCAGCCATGCTCTTCAATGCCAGGATGAAACCCAGAGACTTACCTTCTCCACCCGGAAAGTGATTTCTCTGGAGGACATTTGCAGGACGGGAGCAATGAACTCGCACGTGACATCCACTTGCATTATCGGTGCCTTCCCTGCCTTGCTCCCCACGACGGCGTGGCACAGCAGCCGCTCCTTCACCACCTGCACGGAGGAGTCAGCCGTCACCCAGCGGGGGCCAGCAGGGCGTCCCGAAAACGCACTGCATTTGCTACCCACCCAGCCACAGACCGTATTACCGCCATCAAGTTACATCCACTGGGCTCCTCAACAGCCCCCTTTTCTTTTTATGCTGCATCCCATTTATTCTGCTCTCAAACGTCCGTAATGCTACACCCCACTATCCACAAAAAGCCCTTGTGAGTCATGTGCTGCCTACAATTGTAATAGTCCCTGCCCCAAAGGATTACTGTTTTGATTTGTACCACTGCCAAGCATAATACTTACAGAAAGCTGTAGGAACTGATTTAAAAAAAAAATAATAATAATACAACTATATTAAGGAAAACAGGTGATAGAAGGGCCAATGCTAGCAAACCCTCCCTTGGAAGCTTAGTGGACAGGATCCATGGGAAAAACCCAAATAGCCAGACTGCCTTCAGGTAAAGAGGGGGTCACTCATTCCTAGCAGGTACTGTGCCCTCCTAGAGCTGGTTTTAAAAGAAACCTCCCCAGGAAAGAGATGTCTTGCAGTTCACATGAAAACCCTCTGCTTAAGCTGGATGCTCTTACACTTAAGACTTTTTCCTGATTTCTCATGGTTTCAGTTCCCCAAATTCCTCCCTTCATTTCTCACTCTTCCCTCTGATTCAACACCACAACCCAACTGCTCCTCAGAGTCCACAGACTCAAAATCATCCGTGTTGCGTGTGCAATGCAGGGAGTTGGGCTTCTGACCAACCTCAAGAGTATAAACTTCTTAAGACCCGAGGAAGGTGGAAAGCCCACTCCCAGGGTCTTGGCTTTGACTGCAGGAGGCAGGTAGCCACAGCTCAGCTCACAGATCCCCTTTTGGCTTTCCAGGCAAGACAGCCTCACCTGCACCCTGATCACTTTATTTCCTTTCTGGTACCTTTTCCCCATTTCAGCAAAACCTTTGGGCTCCGAACTGCACAGGGACAGTCTCATCGCAGTCAACTAGGTGAGTAATCGAGTATTCCTCAAGCTACCACCAAGGCAATCCTTTAAAACACCTTTCAAAACACAAGTATCAGCAGGAGCTTGATGCAGATTTATTCCACATTCACCTAAATATCTGTGGTCAGCGATCTTGGAGAAAGGGAATGCACACCAGGATTAGCTGGCAGCTTCTCTGGAGAGTTGGATTTCCCTGGAAAGAAGGGTCCAGGGAGGAGAACACCCAGTGATCCTGCTGAAATCTCCCCCTCTGAGCTGCCATCCAAGGGTGCTGCGAGACCTGCCTGCCCTTGGGACCCTGGGACTGGCTGAGAGACTGGGGCGAGCTGTTATGGAAATATTGACAAAGGCCAAGCTGTCAATTATAATGATCCCTGCAAACAGTTTCCCACATGGATGAACATCACCCCGATCACTACAGCTGACACACTGTTCATTTTTCTGCTCCAGGACTCAGTGCTAGACAAGCCCTCTGCCCATGTTTGTCTATAGAGGAAAAATGATGCTACTCCCAGACCCTCCCACCCTTCACAGGTGTTTTGTTTTACTCACTGCTTCCCCCAAATACATGACTTTGCACTTTTTTATTTACTTTCTGCCTGTGCTCCTAGTCTAAGCGTAACTTATTTTCTCTGCCCTTCCTTTCTGCCTCAGCACATGACACCTTGTAACCTGCCATTTGTCCCTGAAGTAGCAATATTTCCTTCAGCCTGTGTTTTGGTATCAGCAGGTTGGGTTTACGGTAGCCATGGAAACATGAAAAAGCCTTAGGAACTGATGGTGGCCAGCAAGGAAAGCAGCTGGTGCTGCCATGGTAACTTGTGACTCTTGAAAGCACTTGCTCCTGATGGGGAAGGCTCAGCCCTCGGGGGGGACCTCACCTGGGGAGTGCTGGAGAAGCCTTCCAGCACCATCTCCATAGTCTTGCCTGGCATCAGCTCCACCCTCAGCAGTTGAACCTTAAACACAGGGCAGGCAGGTCTGGGGCTCTGGGAGAAACCTTGGCCCTTGGTGGTGCTGACAGCAGGGACCCGATCGCGCTGGTGAAACAGGCCAAAACCTTCTGTTGACCAGTAGAGCTGATGGGTGCGCCGTCCTTTGTTTGTTATCTTGAAGTGGTAACAGCAGGGATCCAGGCTGGAAGAGAAAAAGAGATGGAAAATGTCATGGGAGCTGCTATCTCCCAGCGGTCACCCAGCTTCAGCACTCCGATGGCGTTATCTGACTGCACACTCAGCAATAAAAGCACCTCCAAAAAGGCTGACCTAGCTCAAAGCTTCAGCAAAAGCCAGACCTTGGTTGCCCCCAAGTTTATCAGCATCCAGCAGCTGCTCTGTTTGCGTACAGCAAGGAAGAGCTGCATGAAGATCATCATCTCAGCTGCCGCAGACAGAGCATCACCAGCCCAGAGACCCTCCGGTGACCTGGGCACCCCTTGCCTCGCTGGCGGGGCCCCTGCCCTGGCACCCACGTTATCCCCTCACCCCCCATCCCTTCGGGAGCATTCAACCCTCATCACCCCCAACATGTCATCCTTTGCCTGAACAGTGCAGCTGGTTTTGTGGTTTAGGAAGATAAATGCACTGTGAGAACACAGGATCAACAGAAGTTTCCCCAATACAAACACGGCAGCAAGACCAGGTCTGGCTGCTGAGGGGATTGAGCAACAACGAGAGATGAATAACGAGAGCTAGATATAAACCAAAATGAATATTCAATGGAAATGATTATGAAATGATTATGAATGGAAAAAATTATGAAATCAAAAGGCAGAGCCTCTAAAAAAAAAAAAGTAGTGTGGCACTCACTGCCACTGACAACAGAGCCTAACTTGTCAAGCTTGGTTCAGCCAATAGCAGACTGCTGAGTGAGCTAACGAAGCTTGTCTCCATTTGTGTCCTCAGTCCACAGCTCACCCCTCCAGATTCCATCTGCGCTTCCTTGCTGGGCTGGGGAGATCAGGGCCACCTGGTTTGATAACCAAACTCCTCCTGCTTTTCCTTTGGGAAAAGCACCCGGCTGAGTCACTCTTGCTTGTAGGAGCGTAACTGCCTTGAAGATTCTACCCTTCTTTAATTCAGTTAACCAACAGGTGCAGCATGATACGACAAGTTTAGTTTCCCTAGACAAGCAGAATAACAATTTCTTCCATTGCTGAAAAACAGAAATTCTGAAAGGGCATGAACTCATATAAGATACCTTACGTGATAAAAACCAAACTCTCCCCTGTGGCCAGGTTTCAGGCACCTTTTCCAAGGTCTGCTCCACACCTCTGCTCCCCTTTCCAAGAGCCACATGCTCTGGACTTAAGCCTGCTGGACCTAAGCCTGTGCGACACTGGGAGGGACAGAGCCTTCCACCTTCCTCAGGTTTTGGTACAACCGGTCACCAGGACAAGACTGACGCTCCTGGCCATGACCCCTGCTCATGACTGATGCCGTGTGTTTCCAGGCACAGTTGGCTACAATGAATGGTTCCCTCCAGCTCTGGCAAGACCAAACTGGGTGGAAATCAGCAAATTGGTACTGCTGTATTAGCAAAACATGGCCTTTAAAATATAAACTAATGGCTTAAGCCTAAAGGTGAGCTTTTGGGGCACCATGAGGCTCTGGTGGGACAGCTCTGGAAAGAGTTAAGCCTGTGCATCTTATCTTCAAAAGTTCTGCTCACCTTGGAAGAGATCACGTATTCAGGGCCAGTGCTGCCCGTATCCTGGAAAGTTACTTTAACACTCATTTCTAAATAGCATTGCAGATATCATTTGAAGGGCACAGCACTGTCTGTCTGCCTGTCTTGCTACGACCAAACACTGACGGGCTGGCTAATTATTCAGATGCTTGGAGGAAAAAAAAAAAGCAATTTACAGTAGATTTAAAAACCAGCCCCTCTTGCCAATTCAAGTCTGCTCCAACTTCAGTTGGAGAGAGCTACAAACAATGCCAACACACTCTTCAAAGCCTTCCCTCCCCACAGCCTGAACAATTCGCTTGGATATCAGCAAAATTGCCCATCAGCCAGAACAGGAAACAGAATCACTAAAGCAGCATCCCTTTATTGGCACTGTTTTTAAGTTTATCTCCACGTTTTGCTGTCTCTCCATATGGCCATTTCTTTAATAAAGGGAATGTTGTCAAAAGCTTGAGATACTAAGCAATGAAATTAGTAAATGAAACAAATCCTGCACTAATGAGGAGAGAGGCAAGTACGGGAATGGGAACTGCGTGTCCTCCCCTTGCTTACATCACGTTTGACCATGAGCCTTTAGACACTGCCTGAAAATCAACTGACTTTTCTTCAGTGAATCCCAGTGAGAAGATAAACAGTTACAGCTTTTTTTTTTTTTTTTTTTTTTAAATTAAAAAACCTGTGTCTCTTCTGCAATGTCAGCTCCACTTGAATCTGACAGCAGCTCGTCCCTGGGAAGGTGGAGGGGGATCTACTCAGCAGGCACCCTCCTGAAGAAGACAACACATCTGGCTGTATGACCGCTGCTGGAAACCAGGCAGCAGCAAGCTCCACCAGCAGCACAGGGCTCTGGATTAGAGAGGTCAAGGATCAGGTCAAAGGCGTCAGGACCCCAAATTAGGACTGTCATAAGAAGAGGAAATCCCAAGAAAGGTCTTCTCCCTCCTCCCTCATTACAAGGCACTGGGAAACCACCGTTTGGCTCCCTATGGTAGCACATGAGAGACCCAGCATGGTGGTTATGCAGGGAGAAGAAAGCTGCCACTGATTAACAAACACTACACCTCTGTCTTTTCTTTCCTGATCACACAGGCATGATATGCAGCTGCCTTCCGTGGTGCCAAGAGATGTCATTCTTAGCAGCTGAATAAAAGATCCCCAAGAAGACAGAGTGACAAAGAACAAGTAGGAAATGATCAAAGAACGATGCTTTTTCCTATCTGCCTTTCTGCAGGGAGAGCAAACACTTCCATTAACCAATACAACTCTTTTGTACTGGTCAGTATGGCAAAAAAATCAGGCACTTAGGGAAAGAAGATGACAGCGGCAGCAAGGAGGAGAAACAGCCATCTTTTTCAGCAGGTCGCATCAGTCCCAGCTAAGCTGCAGCAGCCCCTTCACCTTGACCTGTTCCTCCAGTCTTTTCTACCCAAAAAAGCTCAAACTCTTGCCTTGCAGGATCCAGAGGATCCTCTAACAGGGCTGCCTGGCAGCTGGGAAAGCAATCTGACAAGGAAAAGTATGTCAGACACACACAGGATTCAGCACGGGATGACACACTGGTCCCAGGGGTCACAGACCTGCAGACACCCTGGCACACAGGGATAAGCCAACAGAGGACTAGGCTACAAAGTCCCTATGCTCTTCTTCAAACCCAGAAAAGCCCCATCTCAATGCACACAATTGGAGGTTTTTTATTTATTTCTTTCTGGTGGCAGAGATGTTCAGTGCTGCTCCCCACAACTCAGAATATAAAAGACTCAACTCATCCAACAGAGAGAAGAGGAGACGGTACGGGGAAGCCTGTGCACGAGGGGTACTCCAGGTAATTCCTTAAGTCACCACCCCAAAGTGAAGTTATCCACAAAAGAGCATCTTGGCTTGCTCAGATAATGCTCTTTTCTCCCATAGAGCAAGAAGAAATCTTGGCTTGACAGGAACAGAAATTTGCATGTGATGGTTAATACCACCACCAAGGTGGCACCGTGACCATCTGCATTACAGCATTTTCCTTTCCTGTTTCGAACAAGATACCAACCTTTGACTTGCCCTGTTGCTGTCCCTTAATTTAATCTCATTCAGTTTGTTGAGCTGCCAGTCAGCGTGCTGTAACATTGCTGATCCAATGCTGCTGTGAAAATTTCAATCATAGCTCCTTCCTTTGAGCAGGGACCGTGATCTATAAGCCTAACTGCAAACAGCCACAGTTTCGAGAATAGCCATCAAACGGAGACAGGGAAATCACAGCTCACCGTCCTGCAGCAATCTCCAAGCAGGAAATCAAAGCAGCAGCTTTTCCATCTTAGAGAACACAAGACTTGGGTTCAGGGGCGCAACTGGATGCAGGATGTCCAAGTCACCCACCATCTAGGCTAAGGGACAGCCTCTGCTCTCAGATGTACGTGTGCAGTTCACCCTGATGCCTGACTACATCTCAAATTTTATCTCCAAAATTATTCAGTCCTCTCTTCTTCCCATCAATAAATGGCCAGGCAGCCTAAGGCAGCAGCAAAGGGCGAAACTTCAACTGAGGCAGCAAAGCAGCACCAAAGGAGGCACCTGCTGAGGACAGGGGAGCAGCTGGAGCACACCTCGCCTGCCGCAGTGCTGCCTCCACCCAGCACGCTCAGCATCAGGGTGCTGAAGAGTCTGAAGAGCCCTTGCTGAAACGACTGATCGAGCAGGTTCTCAGGACCTGCTTCCTTGGACACCTCCATGATAGCAGCAGCTGTCCTGAGAAGCCGAGATGCTCACCGTGGGGTAAGTCAAGCCTGTGGGGTCAGCAGGGGGGACTATGGAGCAGCAGAGCCCACCCTTACTGCAGGGAAAGAAACCATCCCTGAACCACCTCGTATTTATTGTTCTATTTATTGATTAGCCACCGTATTTGCAGAGATCGCAGTGAAGCAGGATAGGATTTATTGCCCAGTCCCATACCTTAGGGCCCTGAGGCAATGCAGAGGCAGATATACCCTGTGAGCCCCCCGGGTACACCACAAGCTGCCTGGGGAGGGAGGGACCGGGACAGCAGTGCCTGAGCAGCTCTGCGGGTCAGTGCCTGGTATGAGCACGCAAACCCCATCATTCGTACACCAGTACCACCCACCCCAGGTAGCTTGCTTTCGGCAGAGATGGAAAGCAGGTTTTCATTGTGGAATCAAAGCAAGCTGCTCTGGGAATCCCCCACTTTGAGGTTACATTTATCCCCCAAACAGCTGGAAAAGCAGCACGAGGGAAATTCAGCCCCCTCCTTGGCCCAGGAGGCTGAGCCTGTACTCTCACACACTGCTTGATGCTCCATCCACAACACCAAGTCCACAGTGCCAGGTCTGGGCTAACCAGCCCCAGAAGTCTGACCCACCTAGTATGGAGAAGAACAAACCTCCTCTGAACCCATTTTCAAGCCCCTCACAGATCCCCCCTCCAGTGGGGAGCACACCCCAACCAGCCTCAGCACACGAGCCTGTCCTGGCTGCATCAGCCCTGCTCCCCCTGCCAGGGAGCAACCCAACCTCCCTCGGCTATGCAGCTTCTCACACTACGCAGCCTCCATGAATTAAAGAGCCTTTTTCTGCAGCCAGTCTCCAGAGGTGCTCTGCAATGCGACAAAGTCCACCGTAGGTACACGACCTTTACACGTACATTCTTGTGCAACAACCCAGCTGGTTTGACCCCCAGTAGGTGTGAAACTCACCTCACTGCGAGCGGTTTGAGGACAGATCTCACACCCTAGTCTCTATCATTAACAGCAGTTCGACAGAAAGCAAATGCAGATCTAACAGGGAAACCGTGCGGAAACCCATGCCCTTTCAGGAGCAAAGGGCCACAGCGTTCTCTTGGTCTCAGAGCTCCAAGCACATGACTCTTAGAGATAAATTACCTTCCACAAAATAAAGGGAGAACTTGCAAAAATGATCCAGACTCATTTCTGCTCAAACATCTATGCAAATTCTCTGTTTTACTGAGGGGTCCCCCAGCTAAAACTGCCCCCAGAGCCAGGCTCCTCTTGCTGCATTGTGATGGAATACGTTGCTTTCTCAATCATATAGTGATATGCAAATGTTGCATATAAAAATCAAGTCACAGGTTGCTTGTCAGTCATTTTTGTTAGAAAATAGCCCCACAGATACTTACCATCTTTGCCCTGAAGGATGCAGGGATGACACTCTGATTGGAGCGGTGGAGACTTCGGGAAGCATCTTGTATAACTTGGATACTGCCGAAATTTATCTTACTTGGGTGCACGTAGACAACTGCTCCTTCTCCAGTGCTCACTAAATGGATTTTCTGCTCCAGAAAGCAGGTAGGAAAGATCAAAAAAAACAACAGAGAAAGTTTAAAATGATTAGACAGCTCTAAGGGTACTCCTAGACTGGGGGATAATTATGGCTGTTTGAAGTTTTTTCAGTGTTGTAAAACCAAAACAGAAGGCCTGGAGCAAGTGTGGGATCTGGACTGATCCCATCTGAAAAGCACAAGCTCCCGTTATCAGGGGATAAAGAAACCCTGGTTCCTGTGTTTGCTTTTTCACACCTCCTCCACACTGTTAACTCTCCTTCCTCTACCTTGTGCCTGCTCCCACTCCTTTTACTGCTCAGTCTTGCCCCAGACCACCCTCCCTGACTTCTGCTGCTGCACAGCACACTTGGACAGTGACTTTAGCCCCAAAGCTACACCTGTGAAAGCCAGCACAAGTCAGAAGCAAAGCAGGCCCTTTAGAGTAGAGATCACACAAGTTAGTTGCCTCTGATTTGCACATATGTGTATTCCTGGTATTATATGGATAATGGGCTTTAATTATTAATTACATCATTCAAGCAGTATTGTTTTCTTTTGACAGTCTGAGACCCAAAAGTTCTGTTCTTGCAGAACTGGCACAGACTATTGGAGGAGGAATGTGGATCCCTTGGCTAAACCACCTTCTCTCATCATTAAAAACATTCAGGAGGCATTCAGGAGATTTAGCAGCATCATTTCCACTTGTTTTATTAAAAGTTTAAAGCCCTGTAACTACTTTCAAAATGTCAGCCTTTCGTTCTGTTACAGAAAGCTTAAGGTTCCCAGGAATCCTGTGACATCCTCTTTCATGCTCAGAGAGATGAGAAGACGTTTTAAAACAGCTGCTTCAAAAGTTGATATCATCTTAAATTAAAGTTTAATTATCTATATTTGTTCTCGATTTCAGCTAGATGAAGTCAGGACACTACAGACAACATTCTCTTGCCTACATTTTGTTGTCATTGCTGCTGTTGTGTATGCCTGAATGTGGACATCATCTTTCAGGAGGCTTTAGTCCAGGAATGCTTTGCCTCATCCATTTCCAAACTTAGTAGAAAAAAAAGTCTCTGTGCTCCACGTGCAAGTGCTGTGGAGACTCATGAGTCTTTGGCTGGGGCTCTTGGCAAAGAGATATGATGGATGTTTCTCAGACGTGATGGCCCTGACTTTCAGCATGGCCTCTTACACAGTACTTGCCTTAGCAGGATTCAGGGACGTCCCTGCGTGCTCCTGAACAAAAGGCCTAACGAAGCACCAGTGCGGTTCATCTAATAGCACAGCAGAGTACAAGACCCAGGGGTTGTTCTGGGCTTCAGACTGGCCCTCTTATCCCGACTGACCTACCGTAATTAAATGCTGTGTCAGACACTTAGATTACCACCTAGGATGATACATCCTTCCTCTTCTCTAGGTGAAGGGAAGTTGTTGCGAGTATACTTGAAATTACGAGACCTCCTGACCTTGTTAATGTATAGAAACCAGTAAAGTAGGACGTTTAGTTTTAACATTAACCATCACTTGTGTTTCACTAGCTTTTATTTTTCCCGTATTTCACTGCAATGTATATAATTTCATTTATACTCTTTTCCTAACTACCCTCTGACATCTTACCCACTGGTAAAACATCTTGAAACCTGTAACTCCTTGCCTAGTGGAGATAAAACAGGCCTTGGACAGTCTGGCAAACTCCGAGTACATCCCTGATAACAGGGACCTAAAAATGCAAGACAAGTGCCTGAGAAGACGCCAGTGTCAAGAAAAGCGACTGGAAGCCGGTTTAAACCAACCTCCTCAAAACAAACAGGAGCTGAAGGAGGGATGAGGTCACTCCATGACCATGTATGGACATGGGAAACCTAAAGTTCAGCTAGCAGACAGTGTGAGGAAGGTGATGTGGACCACCAAGGTGGGGAGAAGACCCTCACTCTATTTTTACTACGCACTCTCAGACTATGTAAATGAATTCTGAGAACCCATTAGCATAAGACTGTCTTTTCTAGGAAACCTGATGCATATGTATGCTTTTTGTGTATATTAGTCAGAGAGTTTTGTTAGTAAGCGTGGCACTCATGGTGGAGTGATCCCCAGTGCTGCCCAGCGCTGCGAATAAAGAATCCCTGCTGAACAACAGTTATACTCAGTTCTGACTGTGGAGTGAAGCTCTTTGTTTCACAGGCATTAGCTGTTGTGTATGCCACAAACCCCTTCTTTCCTTGTCCACACCAGCATATATTACAAGTTCTTGTTTTCCCGGGAAGGATCCCCGGAATTAGCAACCCTGCCTTACGCTTCACACCCCACCAAGATGAGTCGCACAAAGGCCCACGTCCCCTGGAACTCACCAGAGGGGATCCTTCACTCCCAAACACTGCAACATGAGCAACAGTGTCCTGTTCTCCCGTCACCTGGGCCTCCAGGGTCAATGGGACCTCCACCGAGCTGTGAGGCTGAACAATCCCCCACGGCACGGGGCTGGAGTACCACACAGAAGTGTCCTCCTTGTGTTCCTGTAAGGGACAGAGTCAAATGCAACACACAGGAGTGACCTTTGAGGAAACTTTGAACTCCTCAACATCTACACAATGGCAATTCACACACATTTTCAAAAATCCCCAGGAGAAAGCAGAAAGGTACAAAGCAAGATGCAAGACTTGTATGGGCTTAGCATCCTCAGGGGGTCTAAAAGCTGCTGCACCCACAAACACCCACTCCTGGGCTGGCAGCCTCCTTGCAGCAACTTTTCACAACCCTCTATGTTCTCCTGCATGAAAGCACCCCAAAGACTAGAATATAAACTGCTTCCTAAAAAGTTTAAACTGTTTCCTGAAGTTTATACTCAGGTAGGTTCCTGTCTAACTGCTTCCTGAAGTTATATTCAGGTAGCTTCCTTTTCTCAGCAACCTTTAGGTTTGAATATAAACCAGCAAGGTCTTATCCAAAACCCTTTTTTCCCCTAATAAACCCCTTGATAACATCTGAGGGCAGGAGGCGGATGCAATGCCAAACCTGAGGGATAACCCTGTAGCAGCCTGGAAGATTGCTGTCATTCACAAGGGTCAGCATCTGCTGATAAGGGAATTTTAGAAAGCACCGTCCAAACATCACGACAGGGTTGAGTACTCACAGCGGAGGAACCACGCATCTAGGCAAAGAGATGACCAAAAGGGAATTAGAGATACCGAGAGAATGTAGAGTTCGTTTACTCCCCAAGTAGCATGAAATAGAGCATAACACATTTGTCAAATAGACACTTAATACCCCTACAGCGATAAATCACCTTTAACTTCTTCTGACTCAACCACCTCCTGTAAAGGTGGGGCAAAACCCTGGGACTCAGCCTCGCAGAGGCTGCCAAGTGCCCAGGCAGCGCACAGTGCCCTGTCCCAGAGCTGCCTGATCAGCTCTGCCCGCTCTTTGCCCCAGGAGGCTTGCAAGGACCCTCCCAACAGTCCCAGCAAGGCGTGAGCTCTGGGGGAGCCTTCCCACTGAGGACCAGTGCTCACCAAGGCTCAAAGAACACAAGACTCCAGTGTCTCAGTGAAAATGACTCCCTCCTCTCCCACACCGCTGTTGCCCTGCCTGAGAACTCAGCCCTTTGCCCCAGCGATGGAGGGCACAAGCCACCCCCTGCCTTAGGCAGTGGGGGATCACCCTCTCCCAGTTCCTGCACCCCCACGGCTCCATGCATTGTCTGTCCCCATTTGCACTTGTTTTACAAAACTGCAGCCCAGGCACTGACTGGATGACTCTGCCTGGGAGAGGGAACAGCACAGTGAACTCATCCCTCTTGTAATCAAACCAACACCCACTGCAGCACAACAGGATTGAATCTGGCTGCAGCAAGATCTTCTGGCTTAAGTCTGAGAACATTAGTGCTCAAAAGAACCAGAGGGAAGCAGAGAAACCTGAGCTCACCTTTCACATCAAGGACTATTTTCCCCTTCATACAATCGTGCTTTGAGCCTTCCCTCACCAGTCCTGCCATAAGCCCCTTTCCCATTCGCATGCACCTTCGTTAACTGACCCAGACACCAGCTCTCAGCAGGCTGCTCATTGCGGCCCAAATGAATGCTGTATTTTGGTTGCAACCCAGCACAAGTCCACCACTTGCGGGAAGGCGGAAAGATGGCCCTTTGGAAACTTATTACACCTCAAGCACCAAAAAACAGGCCAATAATGAATATAATTACTGTTCCCCTTAGTAAAAGGCTCAGGGCCATGCCTGTCCGTGCAGTACAGGTGCTGCTTTCAGAACACTGCCAATCTCACATCTAGCTGGGCAGAACTAGCTCATTAAGCAACACTTGTCATTTGGAGATGGAGCCAGCAAACCACGTGCAAGGCAGCGTGGTGCTGGATGCACGAGGAGAGACGACGAGCTGCAAGGAAAGCGCTGATACCTGGCTGTGAGGAGCAGCGCCGACACCGCCTTGCCAACACCGCACACGTCCACCACCAGTGCCAGCTCGTAGCTCTTCACAGTGTTGGAACACAGGGTGACCTGGTGGGAGAGAAGAGCATCAAACACTTCATCACTCCCAAAAGCCATCGTCCATGTGTGCTGTCCTCCGGTTCTTGTTCCACGAGCAGGAGAGGGAGGATTTTGCCCTAACTCTTCTGCTGGTCCATGTACAGAGCACAGTTGCTGGGAGCAACAAAAGTCTTCTGACAAATCTGCTTTGTTAAATACACCTTGCCCTTACCAGGGCATATGTAAGCACGATTACATTAATGCTCTACTCACCACTGTATTAAAATTAAGGGACGAATTTTTAATCTCAACTACAACAGCATAAATCCAGAGTCAATCTGTTAACTTCAACAGATTCAGCTTTACATTGGGAAGCTGAGGGCAAAATGCAGCCCAGCAGGTGCTGTGCAGTTCATGGCTGCCAGACCTTTTTCAGTCCCCACTGGAGATCACCGTAGTGAATACAACTCATTCTGCTCTTCAGGAGAAGATATATAAGACCAGGAAGAAAAGCAAACTGCTTTATATAATGACATCTCTCTTTTTAACAGCCACCACCTGTCCTCATCGTTCCTCTGCCCACTTTAAATCAGTGGGGCTCTTAGTGTGGGGATGCTAGGATCCGAGCCAAGACTAAGACCTTAGACAACACCTTTTTTTCTCTGTTTCATCCTAAAATGAGGTAGGTGGGAGATGATTACCCAGAGACAGCTACAGATGTTCCCACCAAGCTCCTGTAACCCTCCTCACCTGATAGTCAAGGTCACAGGCTCAGGGGATCCATTCACACTGAACCTGAATTCTTCTGTGAACTCCCCCAGGATGGCGGAACTGAAGGAGATCCGGATGACTTGCAGCCCGTCTGGCAAAATGATGCCCTCCTGGGGGAGGAAGGTGAAGCAGGAGCCCAGAGCTGTAGCTGGAGGGACCAAGTTGAAGACAGTGTCAATGGCTCCTTTGTTAAACAGGACCACCTGCAGCAGCAAGAAAGCAAAATGGAAATACATAAGGAATCTTCCTTTCTTACAGAAGGCTGATTTGTCTTCTGATTAAGCAATTAACGTCTGTAAAAAGCAGAAGATGCTGTGTGCTGCTGCTTGGCAGAAGCCAAAGAAAATGCAACAGGACAAGTTCTGCCTTTGGGTTTTTCGTACAAAGCAGTGACAGCTTCATAGAAACAGTCACTCAGGGTTTATTCCACTGATGCAGAGCAGCCCACTTCGACTTGCAGTGCAGAGGAGCTGCTCAGCATCACCAAGTCGATTCAGACCTGTCCCTAAGAACAAGGAAGGGCAGTTGCAGCATTACTAGTGATTCATCACACAACTGATTCTGCTCCCGATGAGTCCGATCCTGCCAAGGGCAGAACATGTTGCAGCCAACAAGTTTACTGCATGTAGAAGACACCTCAGGGCAGCACTACAACCAACTTCAGAAGCACTCCCCAACTCTGCTACGGTATGTAATTTAGTTTTCTTATTTTTCCTTTAATGGGATACTTTCTTAGTCTTTGCTCAAACAGACGTGTCAGGAAAGGATGAGCGTGCGGTGCCCAGCAGCTCTATCTATTCCAAAGAATTTCTCTTTCTTAAATATTCACAGCCACCATCTAAGACTTTACCGTTATCAGAATAAACTGCAAATTTAGAACTAAGCCATATTTTGTTGAACACTTGAGAGATCTACTGCCTCGATCAAGTGACACAATCCCGTAGCACTTGTTGAGAGTCAGCTCTTCTCATGTTGGGTGAGAAATGCCCACAGCTGCTGCGAGTACCAGCACGCTGTCAGTCACCAACAAACCCACCCGAAGCAAAGCGGTAAAGGTTCTGATTGCTGCAGGGTGAAATCCTGCCATTTCCATGGACTTAACTATCTGCTTTGGATTTCTTTTCCCTAACTTTTGTCCTTGTAAAACCTGGTAGAAAAATTGAGACAGAAGCAGAGAGATGTCCCTTATTTTTTTAATTTTGCAGCTGCTGTTAAAAATATTCACGTATTCAAGCTCTGCAAGGGTAACCTGAAAACTACTCTCTCCTCTCTTGTCTTTTACACCTCAGTTACAAATTGCACTTAGGGATCCAACGCTGAGCTGAGGTTTACCTCCAGTCTAGCTGCTTAGTACAGCACTAACAGTATCATCTACTTAGTCACATTTTCTCAAGTCATGAAAATAATAAAACGATAATCAATAAAGTATCACCATTAAAAATGCATAGAGAACACAATATTTTGGTAAGAAAACACCTTAATGTGTCCTTCCCTGCCACAGTCAAGCTTTTAAAAGTATTGCCTCAGATCTACCTCTTTCAGTTGCCCTATCTTATTTTTTTTGCAGAAGACTTGACACCATTGGCAGGGGGAGGCAAATATGTAGAAAATTCCTTTGCTTCATTTCCAGAAATGCTTTGCTCTTCATAGAGATGCAGCAAATCTGAAGAGTGGCGAGAGACTGGTCAGCAAGGGAAAGCACTCCCAGTTCTGTTGCAAGACACAGCTCTGAGCCAGGAGGCTGGACAGCTTTCCTCCAACTCTCAGGAACCAGCAGCACGCACTTAACCGAAAACTGGCTGCACTGGACTGGAGTTCAAACACAGTAAATTTGTTCCAGCTGCTTTTTAACAGCCCGGGTACAAAGGTGCATTGCATCCAGGGCTGAAACA
The DNA here is from genome assembly GCF_047716275.1 of Strix uralensis. Lineage (NCBI taxonomy): Eukaryota > Metazoa > Chordata > Aves > Strigiformes > Strigidae > Strix > Strix uralensis. Next base: position 42,496,537 of record NC_134012.1, read on the forward strand.
AAAGCCTCTGAATATTTATCTTTTTGTCCCAGTGTTGCTTCCATGTGTCAAGGGGGTATTTTTTCACATGAAGCCTCCCAGCTGATCTCCAGGGAAGGTTGCCAAAAAGCAGGGATTAAGGCTTCACAAACAACATATGCACCTTTCAGATCCCATCAGAAGTATCCAGATTCTGGGAAAGCCCCCGGATTTGACTAGTATGTCAAATGCTCCCTGCTCACAATGACCTGAGTTGCCAGAAATCCCACAGGTCCACCAGGCTCACTGCTGCCCTGGGAGCCATCAGGATCCCCCCCCAGCCCCTCAGAATCACCTCATAGCTGTGCTCTAATCCAACAAAAACCTTCCCGATGTCCAGCTGCTCAAAGCTGAAGTGGAGCCGAGGCCCTGTGCCTTCCCCTTTGATGCGCAGGGGCAGCCTGGTCTTGCGGCCTAGGGAGAGATTTCCACTTCAGTACAGTAATTCCCTCTGTTATCCTGGACTGTCCAGGCTGCCTCAGTGCTACTCCCTGACTCGGGGCTGGATGGGACCAGCTCTAGGTGCTCCAGGAGGAGATACAGGACTCTTCCCTTCCCTCAAGAGATATGCCTTGGGGCTGGCTTCTAATTTCTAACCAACCCCTCGGGCTGGTTTCTCATTGAGCCATCAGTTTGCACCCTGAAAAAGCGATGCTGAGTTTAAAACACAATCTCTGAATTTCTTCCCATGTGCTTAGATGAGCTCTGAAATCCATTCAGTGAAGGCACAAAGCTCACAAAACAGAAGATAAAAATACGCCATCTATACTGATGCAATCAGAGACAAGAGAACAGGAGCCGAGAAGTACGAGCCCAGGCAAGGCGAAGCTCCCTGCTAATGGCAGTATGCACGTCTGAGACTGCCTCCAGCAGGCAGAGCGTCTCAGCCACTGCCCGTGCCTGACACACAGCTCCGTGCCCGGGGCTCCAGGGCTCACCTCCTGCAGTGGCACCTAAATAAGACAGGGCTTTGTGATCTCCAGAGAGAAGCACTCACCTATGCCCACCGTGATACCGAGAGCTCAGCTTTGTAAAGACACCTTACCTGAAGCACGCTGAACAGTTATGGAAAACCTCACTGCTGAGGTCAGAGAAGCCATAAACATACTGCTAATACACACACCCCTTGCTGCAAAGGAACTGAGACTGCAAGGCTTATAGCTAAACTCTAAGATGCTCATTTTCTTCCGTAAGCCTGCTAAGATGACAGTGTGGGATCTTTGTCTGAAGGATGCTCTGAACCACTGGAGCAGCCTCAAGTGCCTGAATCCTGGCCACTGTAGCTCTTTGGCCTCTACAGGCACCTGGCAGCAGAGCAAATGCTGGCAAACCCACGGCATGAAAACCTATCCCTTCACTGCCTTGGTTGTTCTGGGATCAGTGATCCAGGCTTGTAGCGACACATCCTGAGGGCTGGCCTTGGACAGGAGACCACCTGGAAACCGCAGGGACAGTGGGCACGTACCAGCACCCTGCTGACCACTGACCCTTCCTACCAACTACACGAGAACCGAGTGGGCTGCAAGACTACTTGTGCCTCCACTGTGGGCAACAGAAGCAGGAGAAAGGAGCCGTACCTGAGATGTCGCAGTAGACCGTTTGTTGATAGACTCTGGCTTCTCGGGGTCTAAAGATCACATTAATTTCAGCTGAGGAATTTGGCCAGATATCTCCCTCCTGAAACAGAAGGAGACAGCAAACCATTTGTCTTCAAATGTCACATTTCTTGTTTTCAACCACAGTCCTGTAGCCTTTATTTAGAGCATCAATGAAGAGCAGGGAACAAGCAACACTTATCAACAAAATTTATGGGAGTTTGGAAGCAGCTGCAAAAAAACTTTCTAAGTCTCTTACCTTTACTGGCATCTGGTAGAGGTGTTTTGTTAAATTAGGGCTATAACGAAGCAACCAAACTGGCTCACACTCCAGTAGCACCTCAGGAGCCAGCGGTCTGCCTGGGCTACGTGTTCTCTATAGGATGGCAGTTGAGTCAGAGCATGGAGAACCACCATGGATGGTAACCAGGACAGATGTAAAACTACGCAGTGCTGTGAACATGGTATTGCAACACTTCTGGCTGAAACACTTCTGGCCTCAGACAGGCTGCAGCTGGCCGGTGCCATAAAATACAGATGGTGGATGTATGATGGTACAGCACAACCACTCCAGCTGTCGTATCCTGGTTTTGCTACAGCATAAGCAAGGTGATACGGGAGGGGATGGCACACCGTGACTCACAGCTGTCTCTCTGCAAGAGCCCAACCGTAAATACATGCAGATCCTATTTCTCCCTCAGCCCCTAAATAATGAGAATCTGCTAGATCTCCACCAGTCTGAGTAAGAAAAAGCTGATCTTGAAAAGCCGGGCACCACCAACTGCTGGCCAAATCACCTGCTTTGCTTTGCAGAGGGGGAAGGCAGTGGAAGGAAATCACTGCTCAAAGCAGTCAAAGAAACAAAAGACAGAGCTGGCAACAGAAGTACTAAAATGACACTCAAAGTGCATCCTGTCAGCTCAGGGCACTTAGGAGAAAGGCAGTGCCAAAGCCAACATCTGCCTCTTTCCATAAATAACCGAACCCACAGGGAGCTGTGGGATGGACCACGGCTCCCACTGGAGATGGTGTCTTCTGCCAAAAAACAAAGTGCTCTGCAGTAGCCTCTCATCTGGATGGGGAACAGCTTGGTTCCCCAGCTGAGGTGCAGATTTGCAGCAACAATCAACACTGTTACCTCCTGGCCCAACCTCTGGATCAACAACAGTAGCACCTTCGCAACCTGGACATCTTGAAGACCACCTCCATCAGCTCAGAGTTCACACGTGACACTGAAGAGTCACTACCAGGCAAGGACAGGACAGCGATGACTTGTCAAGGTCAGTGTAACAGTAACAAGTCCTCGTCCTCCCTCTCCTCTGGTTGCCATTTCCAAGGAGTCAGCTCCCACGGGTCTGCAATGTGACTTACAGCCGAGCTGTGGCGGGGAGGATGCAGCAAACAGCAAGGACTTTGTCCTTTGGCAGCCACCTGGGCCTCTATCACAGCTGCCTCTGCTGACATAACACGTGTAGATGCAAAAATAAACCAAATTTGAGATGTGCTCAGAAAGTCAGAGCTGTGTATCAGCTTGTTTCCCATAGGCTTGGACAACTGCTCAAAATGTTCTCGGTCACACGGTAATTCCAAAATCATGCCTCCTCTTTTTTGTTATTATTTTCATCAGCAAGTTAACCCTATACAGACTGAAGTGACCTGCTGTAGCTTCTACAGATTGCAGCACCTGAAAATACTGGCAGCTAATGGTCCACTGACACAACAAAGCTTCTGCACAAACCCTGCAAAGCCATCCCACCCAGAAAGCGTTTCCAAGATTACTCTCCCTCCACCAGCTTCTTAACCTCTGGAAGCAATTATTTCCTCCTGTCACCTGTTACAAGGATTTCATTATTTCTGTGGGGAGCTCCCACACATCACGGCTGAGAGGTGGGAAGGAGAGAGCAGCCACTTTTGGCCAGAAGGTCTGAGGCAGCAAGGTCCCATCTCTGGGGGGCCTCTCCAGCAGATTTACATGGCAGTGCAAGAAGGGTGTCTGCCCAAGCTAAAAGTTACAGGGCTGTCACTGGAGAGAAGGTTATGGAAGCCAGCAGCAGTGGATTTTTAGATTCTACATTTGATAAAGAGGAGAAAATACTTACTACCATTTGATGTAAAGACACCCATATGCCAGGGGGAAAGACAGGCATGAGCAAAACTGAATGTGAACCTGATTGTTCCATAAATAATGGAATTAATGGAAATCAAAAGGTTGATAATGCTGGACAATACAGAAGGGGAGAGACTCATGCAGTAGCCCACTTATATTCAGTCCTAGAGAAAACTGCGTAACATTAACACAGACATTCAGGAAAGGTTTCCACTCGAGAGTTGAGGCCACGCTACCCTTTATGTCCGTATGTCACTACATGGAGTACCAGGACTCGGCGCTGTGGGCAGCCGGACTTCTGGACCTCACCTTAACGCACTTCAGGAGCTCAAGAGCAGGCTAAGCTAGTTGTGGAGACACAGTCCGACTGAAAAGCAGCAGGAGCCCTGGGACACACTCCAAAACCAGCTCTGACACACCGCAGCGTGCTCTTAATGCTCAGCTGATCAGCTCCCACGCTCTACAATATTCCCACCACTCTGACACAACCTCTTGGTCACATCATGCTGCTGTCAGCTATAGTGGTGTGAAACTGCAGCTGTGTCAACATTGGTGGCTCTCAGACTTATATGTGATATAGGAGTAACTGAGAAGAGAAGATGATCCCCTTCCTTGAAAAAAAAAAAAATAGTTTCACCTATTTTAAAAGGAAGAAGAGGTTGAGATTATCCTAGGATTTACTCCAAGATGAAAAGGGATTTTGCATTGCTCGGACAGTGGCCATTCTTCATCTCAGACCATGCAAATACTCAGAACCAGGGCTCTGGCTGATTGAAGGATATGGCGTTTTGCTTGCATAAACAGAAAAAGCAAAAAAATTTCTGTACCTATGTGCAATGAAAGTCAAAAAGTCTGTTTAAACCTGCCAGCCTTGTGTCCAGGCTCACAGATGACACTGGAAGGGAGATTCAGCCATGGTATCCATCCAGGTTATATGAAGAGATTGATATGTCTGTGATCAAACTTGGGTTGAATTTGGCCTCCTTCAGAGGACCATTTCATTTCTCAGGTCAATATGTGAACTGAGAGTGCTCTGATATCCTTTGTTAATCCCCATACGCTACGTGTAAACTGTGTCCTTACTCATAATTATCGATAGCTCTCAGCAGTGTAAGGACACTTATGAAGTGCCCTTAATTTATAGCCCTTGCAGCAGAGCTCAGCTTTAGGCAGCCTCTCGCTCTGTCAGGAGCCCACAGAAATGCTTTTTGCAACAAGCTCTCACAGCCTCACTAGAAACCTGGTGTTTTCTCTCGGCACATCAAGCCAGCTGATGCAGGGACCTGCCAAGTGACCTCAGCCAGGGAGGAGAAGGAAGGGAGCTATCGCTTACCAGAGGCTCAAGGGTGAACACATCGTCAGAGAAAAGCATGGAGTCTCCTTGCGCCTTTGCCCGCTGGTCCTGGAAGGGGCGGGAGAGAAAGGAACGGCGTTCTTGGAGAGCGGGCTCCACCTTGCACTCCCTCAGACAATGATCCATCTCGTCCTCTTTCTGCCTCTGCAGCCTGCAGCCACGGGGAGAGACAAACCAAGCAGATAATTTAATGAGCAACATATTTGCAGAGACTCGTGTGAGCGCAGGGGCAGCAAAGCGCTCGGGGAGGAACAGCAGCAGCTCAGCAAGGGGCTGACCCCAAGCTGCGGGGTCCCACACGGATCAGATTATCACTTGCTGTTCACGGGCACGGCACGTAGTTTTACTCCATGCTTACAAGGTCAGCGGAGGTTTCTGAAAGCCAGCAGCCCTCGAGAGCCTCCCGGCTCAAAGTCTCTGCCACAACGGATGGAGAATCCACCAACAACCCCAACTGGCTTTTCCTACCACAGAGCTGCTTGGGGGAGGCAGATCAAGATGAAGGAGCACCCACTGCAGGGCTTCACTGGCAAGGGGAGACGCAGCTGGGTTTCAGCTGCAGGCTACTGGCATCACTCTTTTCTTCCCCTTTGGACCTGCAGGGATAAGCAAGCTAAATGTGCTCTCTGTGCCCTATACCGCCTTCCACCAGAGGATCCCAGAGCACTGTAAAAGCAAACCAATGAATTCAGGCATTGCATCACTTTGGTGAAACCAATGGCTTTACATGCATGGAAATAGAGGCCCTGAGAGGGGAAGGGCGTTGCCTAGCATCACCCACTAAAGAAGTCTGGACCAGCATCTCTGAATCCAAACCCTTACATGTAGCCTTGAACCACCTTATCTTTTTCCTCTTTTTGGCCACCTCTGTAGGGCTTTGACGCAGTTAATCTCTCCCTTACTTGGTAGCTGTAGCAGAAATTATTCTAGTGTTTAAAGATCACAACCAAGAGATAAGGGAGCACAGCTACAGAGCAGTTGCTTCCTAGCTGGCATATCACTGTCCCCTCTGCACGCTCCAGTCCCTGGCCATGAAGAACCAGCAGGTGACAACTCTGGGGGGATGAGTGGAAGGCTCCACGTATAGCAGATTGAGGCAACGTAGTATAAACAGGATAGCAATCATCACTCAGCTAAATTCAAATACAGTTCAAAAGGAAATACGGTCATGGACGTTACTAGCTGTACACAGACAGAGCCTCAGGCAAAGGCTGGCACCAGCGCCAAAACCACTTGCTTTGGCTCGCTCCCCCTGGAGTGCAGTGGGAAATGTTTCTCCATGGCTGACCTACAGCGCTGCACGTGAGGAGGGCTTACAGCCACCGAGGAGCAACCCTCAACTCAACCTCCATCAACGACAATAATTCCACCATTACATCCCAGAAAGTGCTGCAGGAGGGAGACAGAGCAAACCCCTGGATAGACCTTCTAATGATCCAGATCTTTTGGGGTCACAGCCCAGAGCAGGGTCCTGCACTGCCTCCTCTCATGGAAAAAGCCCTCTCTGCTCTGAGATCTCAAAAGCTTCTCTGACAGCAGGACAGTGGCCTTGGAGCTATGACCATCCTTGAGATTGCAAGTAGGAGGAAAAAAACATCCTGATCAGACTCTAGGACATAATCTGGCACGAGATCAAATGTAATTGGAAAAGAATCAGGTTGAAGTGAACTGTGGGGAAACCTGGTTGCCTCTGAGGGGAAAGAGGATCACTCAGGGTCCAATCTGAGACAGGCAGGCGAGAAGAGAGCGGTAAAGGAATGGTCCAGGCAAGTGCCCAGAGAAGGTAATGAGATTTTCTTTTAACGCACTGAGCTTGCATGGAAGTCACACACTGTGTAATTAAAAATAGAGAACAGAGGAAAACTAGTTTTGGCCTTCAAGGCATTTTTGACCTAATTATGTTGATCTTTATTGGCTCAGAAGCCCTTAAAAAGTGCTCCAGTTTAAGGCAGTTTCCTGATCAGCTATGAGCTAACTCCTATACACCTACATTCATGCAAGTCTGAAAAGTCCCACAAGGATTCCCTTAATCACCCAAACTTTTAAGTGTCATTTCCAGTTCATCCCCCCGCGCTATAAGTGTTTCTCTGCTGCCTGAAAGGGGAATTTCAAAGCTTCACCACAGACACCCTTTGAAGAACCTGCCCCATCTCTCAGCACCATGAGGACACAGGCTGCTGCACCCCAAATGCGCTCTGTCCTACCTGTGCTGCCCTACCTTCCCTGCAGAACCCTTCACCTCCGAATTCTCCCCAGTCTCTGAGGAAGGGTAGAAATACCTCGTTGTGCTGGAAACCGGGACAGTGCAAGGCAATTCAACATCCTACAGCAGGATGGCCTCAACTTGCTGGGCCAACGAAGCACTTTACCTGCACATTACTGGAGAAGGAGCCTGCCACCTTATCAAAGCTGGAGTGGAAGAAGCTGCAGTGAATATCATCAGTTATGCTACCTGTAGCTATGTTAAGTGCTGCTACTCAGTGCAGTCCCAGGTAACAAGTGCTGACACTTTCCTCAGCCTCATGGACCCTCCATAGCCGGGGCCTCTGGACCTCAGTGGTTTGGTGCTCCCACAAAGCAAATTTGCTCTCTGAGGAAATCCAGTCATTGCAATCAGCCTTTCCTCCCCAAAACACCATCCTCAGCTGGAGTATGGATGGAGCTGGAATGGGAGGCACTGAGCTCCATTACCCTAAAGCCCAGGGACACGTAACCTGATGCCGTAGATGGTTTACTTGTCCTAAACCATTCAATGCAACAACACCCCTTGAGGCCATACGTTAGTTTTACCCTTGGGCAGTGTATCTTACTGAAATGAATCTTTCAAACAAACCTCAGCTTCTGATAATCTTCCTCTTCCTGAGTAACAAAAGCCTTCCACTGGAAGTGGACTATGATTTCACTCCGATTGTGGATGACCACAGATCTGTGGTTTGACAGCGTGAGGTAAGTCTTCTCAACTGTCAGGGAGCTCCTGGCCAGCCCGATGTTGACATCTACAGCTGCTCCATAAAGGCTTGTGTGAATATCTTCACCCGGAAAAAAGCATAGGGGAGTCTTTGCTCATCTCACTCGCTGGTCGAAGTACGAGGAACAAAGCAAGCCACCAGTAACAGAAGAAATTGTTACAGCTTTTACCTGTATTAGCAGTTCCACAGATCAGCACATTTATCACATCCTGACAGATGCCCGTCTACAGAATGAGGATGTCCTGGGCATCACCGTCAGCACCTTATTTCTGGGTGTGTTTGTAGAGATTTATCCCCAAGGTCACAGTATTTACAGTGAGATTTTTCAGATGTGCTCAGGAGGCCTTTGGGTTGCCATCCCACTCATGTCACAGGGAATTCTGCATCCAAGTCATTCGGGTGACTCTGAGGAGTCCCACCTCAGTCAGGGCTTGCCCAGTGTTGTGTCTCTCCTGATCCCTTGTTGCTGACAAGCAAAGATGCCTGGGGGCACGCGGGCAGGAAATGGAGGTTCGGAGGAACAACTGACAGCCCAAGGCAGGATGGGACACAGAAGAGAGCTTCACTGTGTTGCAGAAGCAGTGCCCTCACTTGCTGTGGGTTTTGAAGACATGTCAAAACGAGACTGGTGGGGCACGGCCCACCCCAACCTGCCCATTACAGTCCTGCAAGCCCATTTCCTCAGCTGGGACCCTGTTGCTTATGCCTGAGTCTGCAAGTCTACGCTGCGTCTTCCCAAGCCATTCAATGACCAGAGCGAGGGCATCTTTGCTTTCCACCTCAGACCCAGCTGAAGAGGAGAGTGTCCCGGGCTGTGCACATCAACTGACTAACGACTGGAGCCTTGCTGGAGTACCTGCCAGCACGTCACCCTCCCGAACAGACTCCCACCAAAGGCTCCCTCATTTCCAGAGCTTTCAAACCTTCCTTCTTCCCAGCCAAGTAACTCCTGGGAGTCAAATGAGCTCAAACTTCAGTACCAAGCCCACTCTTCCTCTTGCAGGCAAGTGTTCCCCAAACTTGCAAACAGCAAACATCAGACATGCTCTCTAGAAACGGCATTTCGGTGGAGTGGTGCTTAAAGCCTCAGAGCCAGCCCCAATAGACAAGTGCCATAGCCTGGAGAGCATCCATCTGCAAAGGCAGAGCCTCCTCCTCACTGCACAGGTCACAGCAAGGCAGCCAGAGAACGGACCTGCCTTTAAACAGCTACCGTGCAACAACACAGGGAGAGAGCTGGATGTGCGCTGGGTGGACTCCTGAAATCCTAAGCCAGACACAACACGGCAGAATCACATTGATTCCAGGGAAAAAAAAAAAAAAAAAAAGGAGCCCCCTCTTTTGGGGGGGCACTGGGGAATGAAGCAAGACTCACCCTTAAAACAGTAGATCTCTAGAGTCATTCACTCATCTCCACACACAGAGAATTCAGTCTTCATGCCTGTATAGCCTCAATTTCTCTGCTCTTAAGGGAGTCTGGAGTGGTAGGGATTTGTGGCCAGAGATGAGTTACGTTGCGAGGACAGCAGCAATGTTTACAATGACTGGGCAATCTGCTTTCTATAATGGACAACTTGGCATACAAAAATAACTGATGTTCAGGAGGGTTACAGAGGTGGGTATGCTTTATAAGCATTGCCTCTCCCTCCACTGAATCCTTGGCATATATTGGCAAACAAAGGAGCCAGGAGCCAAGAAATGGGAGACATGCACAGTGCTTCGAGCTCAGGTTTATGGAAACACGAGCCAGCACTCTACAACGATCAAGATGACAAACTACTGCAAAATAAACACCACGAAAACTATCATCGTCTCACTGTCTAAACTCATGGCCACATGCGTCTTGAAATACTGGGTATAGTTCTGATCTCAAAAAACAAGCTGAATCATTTGAAGCTAAATAGAGAAGGGCAGAAGGAACAATTAAAAGTATGAAGCAGCTTTTATAAGAAGATTGAATAGGACTCCTCATCCTAGAAATCATATGGGAGATAGATGGGAGAGACTTGTAAAAGCATGAATGGCCTGGGAAACATGAATAAGGAAAAACTGGTCACTATTTGTCATAAAACAGGAACCTGAGGGCCTGAAATAATGTTATTAGTCAGAAATTACACAAAAGTGGTAGCACTTTTCCAGGGAGTATTCCTTCCTTTGGAACACACTGCCACAGGAGGCTGTAGAGGCTAACAGCTGTAAATCCAGAGAGCAACTGGACAAATTCTTTGAAGATAAAGCCATCAGAAGCTATTAAGCAGTGATGAGAATAAAGCCTCCAGCACAGAAAAATGCTAACTCTAGAGCCCACGAGGGAGAAAGCATATGCACTGCCTGTTTCTACACAATTTGCTAAACATCCCCTATTGCTGCTCTCCCGGGGAGGAGCTGGGGACGCAGCCACCCTTGCGGTCCTGGCTGCAGGCACCGAGGACTCTTCTGAAGGCTGGACGGTTTGCTGGAGCACCTTCTACCACAGAGAGCATTCGGCATCGTTCTGAATACATAAACCCACAAATCTCTGGGTCCAGGAGAGCGTGCACAGCTGCCAGCGAGTCAGGAGGAGCCACGGATCTGTCTGCCAGGCCAATGAGCTGACACAGAGAGCGGACCTGCCAGGGTCGGCCACGGGCGGCTGCAGGCTTCATGTCTTGGGTCTCAAATTAGATGTGACATTTCATTTAAGACTCTTGGCTCTTTAATATATAAGTTTTTAAAAAAAACCCCTCTGTACTGTAACAGCGACATAGCACTAGGTATTTCACTTGACAGGGTAATGTCCATGGCGTGTGGTTTGGGATGCTTGGCTGCCATGAAAGCGCATTTACTGAATCTAGATGTATCTGCCCTATCGTTATTTACACAACATGATCTTATTACAGGCTGTCAACTCTCTCATTCTTACATGCTTTTGATACATTTCCTACAGGTGGCAGGACACAGCTTTTTCTCTGCAACCTGAACAAAGCAATGCCTGAACTTGAAATTAAAAGCTAGACTTTTTATAGAGCAGTAGAGCAGATGCTTTGGGTTGTGCACTCCTGAGCAATGCTCTTTGACACAGCAGAAACACCACTGTGTTTTATCCCAGCATCCATCTGCGTGACTACGGACACAGGTATCTGAGCACACCATGATAACTTTTCACTATCTTGAAGTGAGAAATATAGCATTGGGTCATCCTCTGTGGGGCTCCTGTTGTGCAGGGAAACAGACAAAGAGAGAATTTACAGAACAGCTAAAACATCTTTCTGAATTCTTCTAATACTGCATGATCATCCTGGTGCAAGGGGGAATAATTTTCAGAGCAGTACAAACTGTTCTTAAACAGAAAGACAGATTTTGTTTAGCCTGAAAGTATAGATCAATGAATGGATGAGCAAACCCTTGAACAAGATTTCAAAACAAATTTCAGGTTTTATGAAGAACGCTTTCCTAGTATTCAACAGCTGGTACTTTCCTTCATTGATTACTGCTCTAAACATTAGGAAGCTGGTAGCCAGATTGATTAGACTGAACAGAAACAAAACAGCACCCTGATGCATTTTGTCTTCACCAAGACATATTCTTCCTCTATCCCTGTGTCTCCCTCTCTGCTGAATTTGGATTTTAAATCTTTTTAGGAGTGAATGACAGTCAAATTTGGAATATTTAGGTAGCATGGAAAGCAAGTGTAATTTCGTTTGCCCAGTTTGTCAGAAGACAGTGCCTTGCTCTCATCTCTTCTATGAATGCAGCTGGAGAGAGACAGGTCCTGCTGCTTTTTCACTGAAAATACAAGCAAGCAATGAAAGCAGAGCTCTTCACTCAAAAGGATGTTACTGTACCCCCATATCGACCTATGATAAGTAATTCTTTTGCTCCTGCTACTATCATACCCAGCTGCCTCCACTGCCGGCATATCCTTGTTTTTCAAACAGCATGCAGAGGTCTCTGTTACCACTTCACCGCCGAAGAAGCGAGTCACTTCACCAGGCTAAGCGACCTCTGGAAAGCTGGAGAAGTCACTTACAGCCTGATCCAGCCCCCCCACCATGTGGTTTTTGCTGCGTCTCCCACAGAGCTACCACTAGATCAGAGTCAGGAGCACTGCTCTGAGTTGTTTCGCTGTTGGGAAGCTAATGGCTTCACCTACAAGATGCGCTGAGTCTCCGCCGGCCTGAGAAAGGCTGTCTGTCCGTCCCCATGCTTGTATTTCCAGCCCTAGAGCAAAATGCAGAGCAGCGACAGTCATTTGTAAGTGCTTCTCCAAGGTGGTGTTCAGGAGCTGCCTTCAGACATCATTAAACCATCACGTTATTTACTCCAGACCTCGTTTATAAACCTCACCACTAAATAACTGCTGCTGCTAACACAGGTGTTTCTAAAGAACCATTCCCAGGCTACAACAAAGCTCAGAGCATCCTCGTCATTACTGTGGCCACAATTATTGCTGTAACATTCAGAGTCCCCAGTGTGGCCCCGGCCTCGGCAAAACACCCACTGAGCCCACGCAGCACAGTGCAAGAAGAGGGTCTCTACCCCAGAGGCCCTGCAAGGAGCCGTAAGACAACAGATGGGGATGAAAAGGGAGGTGGAAAGCAGTGACCAGCCAGCAGTGCTCCACAGGACAGGCTGCAGGCTCTTCAGACAGCTCTCCTGCACGTTAAGTTATCTCCTCTGCAGTCAGGCTCTCGCTGTGCCTCCTTCTGTGACCGAGCACCCACAGCATTCCCCATCACCCCCTCTGCACTGTGCTTAGGAAGAACTGTTTGCCTCCTTCCAGGATGAAATACTCTGGCACAGGAATATCTGGGAGCCAGCACGGAGGCTTCGTCCTGCCCAGCATGAAGGAGCTTCGCAGAATGTATTGAAAAGGACGATGAAACCGTCGGATGATGAAAGACCACTGCCGCATACCCAGGATGCCACGGGCTATTTTTAACCATTATTGCTACTACAGTAACGATACGATGGGGTACCTGACTGGCTGAAACGTTGCTTTTGGCCATGGGGAAAATAGTGCAGGAACTTTCATTCTGATTGCCTGGCAAAGACATGCCCAATAGACCACATAATAAATCAGTCACCCTTCAAGCTGCTCTTCTGCTTCTCAGCAGATGCTGATCGATCCACAAGGAAAGGAGGCTAATGAATGGTCAGTTCTGCCCTGAAACACATCCACCGGTAATGACACTTCAGAACATGTCAGTGATTTCCACTGATGATAGAGTAGACAAGCTGAGGTCAAGGATGACCTGCAAAGAGATGAAAACCACATTCTTCCAGAAATCTTTCATGTGCTAAAAATGGGGTATGCAGCGTCACACAGAAGTCTGTTTCTGTGCATGCCTGAGGATGAACAAAACAGCCAGAAGGAGATTTTTAACTTCCAAGTGACCCTCCTAGTACATATATCCCCGTCTGTGCTCACGCAGTCAACTCCATGGGTTGCTGGAGCAGGCTTTTTGTTCGGAGACGTGTTATGGAGTTGTGGAGCTACAAAGCTGTGCAAAGAAACCTCAAGCAAATGAAGCACAAATTTAACTCCCCTTCATCTACCCTCAAAGTGACAGATCATCTCTCTTTGAACACAAGGCCCTGGAGAGGGGCCATACTCTGCAAGGAGCAGAACGACCTTATCAAAAACAGTATAAGAAAAATTCATTATTACAAGCAGTTCTAGAAGAGGGGAACAAAGACAGGAAACAGTTGTTACCTATTAGCTGTTTTGACAGAAACGAACACTTTGGAGACCAACTAGACTCACCCATCAATCTAAGTGATTTGAACTATAAAAGCATATAACCAATCAGTTGTATAAAGTATTAGTTACCAATCCTCGGTCTGTTGCAGTGCTGCTACTATTAAGATGCAAAGACAACATATAATTGCACAAACTCCTATTTGCACTTCTTTTGCCTACAATATACGACTTCCTCCACTCACTTTGAAGCAGATGTACAAGAACATACAAGTTTGACAGAAACCATCCACACTGCTGGGAATTCTCACAAGCGAAGGAAAAAAAGCACAACGTGCACTCACCACCTATGACAGGCAGAAAGAAAAATCCCTTTGCAAAGGTTTTAAATGCCTGATAGACCAAGGAAAATCTAGAGAAGCCTCTTGTACGGCATTCTGGTTTACACTTTAGGATAACACGGGAAACAAGATGTTCTTTAAAAACTGTAATAATGTAAGAATACTGTAAGTTTCTAACCATCTGCCAGCACTAAACACAAATAAACAAGAATTACATTGGTTAGTGCACTACAGTGAAGCTTTGGATTCAAAAGGGCCTGCTGCTTAGGAAGTGGAAGATTTCCCCACCTCTTAGCACTTGTAAGCAGCTACTATAAATCTGCCTGGTGTGGAAGGAATGGAGAAGTGCATGAAGATGAACAACTGCAGGCTGGAGTGGCAGTGGCACACAGCGGTGGCCGTCAGAAGCTCACGGTCTGTTGCCATGAATTTAGCTCAACAGTAACTTAATGCTGCTCACGGCAACGTCAGAGTCCCTGTAAACACTGGCACAAGACTAAGATTAAAACCAGAAAATGGTTTCGGTATTCCCACCCTGGTATCCTGCACAATACAGGGACGACTCAAGTATGCAACGAGGTAGGGAGTTTGCTCAGACAAGTACTGAGCCTCCTCCATTCTGGCTGAAGTCAGTGCAAATTGAGAACACTCAGCAACTTGTTTGAGTGATCTCAGGAATGGAAAATGCAGCACAACAAGGGCTAAACCTCAGTTAAACCCTGCTGCCTGTCCACATGCCTCAGTGGATTTACAAAGGAGAAAAAAGAGAAAGGAAAAGGCTTGATCTAGAGACTACATCAATAGGCTTTTCATTTCATTTTCAAACAGGTTCCTGGAAGCCACTGATTGCAATGCCAGCCTTGCAAGACAGATGACAAGACCCTTGGTTGAAAGGGGGTTCTTAAAGGAAAGAGAACAGAGCTCTACAAAGGTGGTTGTTTTCTCCAAAGCCTACACAAAACCACAGATGACTATCACAGCAAGGCAGTGCTTTTCTCGGATGCTTTATCCTTGTGGGTAGCTGAGATGTTCAGATGTGCTGGCACGTCCATGCTACAGTTACTTATTCAACCTCAAACAGCAGTAAACAACCAGGGCTGGGATTTCATGAGTTTCCTGCATGTGTTCAGTGACCACTAACACAGCGCCAAGCCCTTGCATGGGTGGCCTCATTTACCAAAGTAAGCCGGTTCAGCCAAACCCAGCACCAATTTTAGCCGAAGAGAGGGATTCAGCATCCCGACATGTTTACATTCCCAGCTGGAGTATGAGCTGGGATTTTTCACACCCAGACCCATGTACATGGGGGAAATGGAGGAGTTTGGACATATAAAGCAGTGAAGGTCAAATTTTCATTGTAAATCATTATGCTCTTAGCAGCAAAGACATTTTCTTCACACTCACCTGTAAAGTTTGTAGTAACACAACTACCACCACATAGACAGTCTATCTAGGGGACAACACCTGTACTCCTAACCAGGACAGTCTAAAGGACACACAATCCTAATCAACCAAATAGCAGGCAAAGGGAAGAGCTCCATGTTTGCTTAAGCAATGCTAGGGACAGATTTGACTCAAGTTCAGCAAAAACCCACGTACCATGCACCTGATCCTGCGTCAGTCACACTAACAACAGTGTGATTCACTGAGAACTACTGCCGCTTGTGAGCAAGTCAATACAGACACACAGTAAAGCAAGGAAAATGCCTCCCAACACCCTACACTGATATTTTGCTCTTAGTGCCTCTGTTTCCTAAGAAACAGTCTGTTGGTGGCTCTGAAAGAGCAACCCAGCTGCTTTTGTATGTGAGTCACAGGGAGTCTGACTTAGCACAGGACAAATCAGCCAGGGCTCGCCCCGCCAGGTTGGGTAACATTGTCTGCTGCTCTGCACTACACCTGCAACAAGCAGCTTTTAAGACTGATTAAATGTTTCGGTTTCACTTCAGCAATTAATCTCAGCAGCCTTTTACTTATTTGTATGCTTCAAAGCTTGAGAGATAATCCCTTAATTATTCCTTGCTCTCCTTCTCAGTCTGTGGTTTATTGAAAAATAACTGCAGTGCTGTACTGACAGGCAGGAATGAATCCTGGCTTCATCTCCCAGGTGGCTGCACCATGTTCCGGGGAGATTGCCTATTCCAGAGCCAGCAGATAGTTTGGTCCCTGTGGCCTATCCATGAAAATCACTTTTTCAAAGATTAACCATGGAGGAATCAGGTGTTTCAGTAAGAACAAGACTCAGGTTTTCAAAGCAAGCTGTGAAGATCCTGGCCCTGGATTCTTCACTTGGACCTTTCATTTCACATGGTATAAACCCCACAGCCCTAACCTCTAGGGTAGTTAGCCCTGATCTAACTCAGAAGAAGATCTATCCCTCTGAAGTTTATCCTATAGGTTCCCTATATGCATACAAATGAGGCACCTTTTGTCCTTCTCTATCTGAAATTTCAGTAGTTCTGTCAAGACAGTGTTACCCAAACCAATGAGCTTTTCTGAGTGAGCATAAACCATTCTCTGTGAATGTGTCATTGACTGAAAAATATTAAACAAAGCTGTGATAACTCAGAAGCCCTCAAAGAGCATTTGGAAGATACAGGAGCATTTCTAGAACTTCTACAAACTCAAGACAATAAAATGCTCGTTGCTGGGCTAAAGCATCACAGCAGCACCTAGGTGAGGACATCACACTTCCCAGGACCAAAGTTCAGGAATAGGGACAAAACAAACCTCTCTTTCAGGCAAGAGAAAAGGCACACCAAATGCATTCAGGCAACTGAGGAAGTGTCTCGACCGGCATCACAAGATACCTCTGCTGAACCAAGGCAGACAGAGGCATTTTAACACCACACCTTTTCTTGAGTTTTTCCCGCTTACTCTTAAAGTGACTTACAAAGCTGACAGACAGCATTTCTGTGGCCTGAGCTTGGCTTCTCGTACCATAGTATAAATTTTATACCTATCTTGGGAGGCAGCGAGCACTCCCTGCCAAACCCCAAGAGCCCTCAAGTCCTGGCTGCTTCAGTCCTGATGCTGTGAAGTGTGAGATGTAGGTGGGTAGAGGGCAACATAAAAAAAGGGTCTGTGGCAAGACAACGGAGAAGCAGTACAGGGGACAGAGGTGTGTAAGAGACGGGGGCATTTAGAGAGAGTCCGACAGAGACATGCATTCCCCACGTTACACTTCAAACAGAGCATTGTCTAGGAATAAAACTTCACACCTGCATGTGCACACTGCAGTGGAGAATCAAGGTTCCTTCTTCCTCCACTCAGCAACTCCCAGAAAAACAACCTACCAAAAATCTCATTCCTGCTTGAGGGGATCCACTTTAACAAGCCCCTAAACACCAACTATTTCTCACTTTTTCCCTGAGGTAAAGGACAGGGGAGGCACACCCAGAGAGGGAATTAAGGTGGCTGCAGCAATGGGAAATGATGATAGATGACTGTCATGGGGGCGTGCTGACACCAGGGATGGACCAGCACACAGCCACACAGGACACACAGAACAGACTCAGCCTTTGTCCCTTATCTGCTCCCTTCTAAGCACTGAAACGTGCAGAGGTTTTGAAAGAAAAGCTTTGAGAAGTAGTTTGCAAAGCAAGTTTAACATTATTCTGCTTAGAAAGGGCTCTGTTCTGAAGGATGCAGAGAGCGTGCACCACGCAGTGCCCAGCACTTACCTGTGTCATAGTGAACTACCAGGGAACTGGAATGATCCCCAGTCTTCAGCGGGTGAAACTCCACTGTTACTTGCATGGCATCGCCAATCCCAAGAGTTCCAATGGACGGCTTGACAGAGAAGGGGCTGCAACGCAGAGAAAGAGACACATCAGGGCTACTGTGGGCGATTCGGGGACTACACTCCTTTTGCAGTCTACTCCACTTCAGCTCACTTGTGCAAGCAAAAAGCAAACAAGCCACAGTCAGTAAAAAAACCCAGAACATAGAGGATCAGAAATGGCTCTACTGACTCTCACTTCTGAAGAGATCCAGCTCTCCGAACATCCTGTGGTGTCAAACGACCTCATCTCCCCCATACTCTGCATCCCCTTCTCTGCAGGGAGGCTCAGGAGTCCGACCGCTAGCAATACAGACAGAGGATGGGTTTTGAGGAGCACAGAGATGGTGAGAGCTATCTGCCTGCACAACTTGACACTGACTTCCTCACGAATCTGTCTTTTTCTGCCACCTATAAACTCCACCTCAAGAGATGCAAATGTCAGGGCATTACTTGTCCCAGTGAGACTGCAGCCTAGGAATCAGACAGGGAGAATAAGTGTCCTTCTGGAAGACCAGAGAATAATTATGGTTTAATTTGCAGAATTCACTTTTTTACCTTGAAAACATCCTAGTTTAGCCTAAGAAAGGGCATGTTTTATCGGCATTACAACGAAAGCTGCTCTAAGAAAAGGAACAATCAGAAAAAGCTGAATAAGTGCAAACGCAGATTAGAGCAATACAATGACACGGAAACAAGACACGGAAGGGGGATCCCATTTACATCCTGAACCATTAAACCCCTGGCTACATGAAGTGCCATTACCAGGAGCACATCAAGGCGAGTTTAACAGGAGGTTTTCTGTGTATTCACAAGCACTGCAATCTGGGACTCTGGGTTGTAATCCAAGCTCAATAACTGTTTGCTTGGCCCACCAGGCAAATTCTGTGCAATGCATTGAAAATAATTATGAAAATGTGTTGGGGTACTTTGAATTTAATATGAGCAATTGTTATTTGTCACCAGGTAAATGGCTCTTGGCTGACAGACACAAAACTCAGTGCTTTAATGCAAAGGGACAAGTCAAGTGAAACATGCTTCTGCAGCTGGGGTTCATGGCTCTTCTACAGCCCCACTTAGAAAACAAAAGTTATTTGGTTTAGTGCTTTGCTGGTGGTCAATTTGTCACCTTAAAAACATGTTCTGGAGAGTTTTACCATGATTAGAGAATGCAACACACACAAAAATATTGAGAACAACTGGAGCCATGCGCAAGCTGAACTTCGCTCATGTAAGTAGTGACAGCTGATGAAATTGCTGGAGTTTCTGCTCATTAAGGAGATATCGCTGCAATTAAGGGCCTGACCTGTTCCCATTACAACCAGCGAGAACATTGCCACCGAAGCACGGGGCCTGCAATGTTTGTGTGCTGGACCTGAGACTCTGGAGAGAGAGGAGGAAAGACAAGGCACCACCAGCCTCAGAACTAGGCTGTTCTACACGGTCCTGAATCCGCACTGATGGTTATGGCAGGACTGCTGCAGGTCTCTGCCAGGGCTTGGGTGGGACCATTGCCTGGTGTGGGAAAGGCAGAGATTTTGTTTGTTTCCTTTTTTTTTTTTTTTTTTTTTTCCGAAATGTTGCCAGAACAGAAAAGCTGCTAGTTAAGGGGGATCCCGGGCAACACTTCAGCACTACCTCCCATCCCATCACCTTCCTACTCCTTCCCCATGGCTACATACTCCTGCCCTCAGATGGATGGGATAGGATGGGAATAACACTCCTGAAGATATCTTCATCTTTTCAAATTGTCAGAAGAAGAGGATCCAACCAAGTTCAGGACTCAGTTCTCAGGACTGAGAAACGGAGCACAAATCAGACACTGCATGTCCTACATCCCACCCCATGCTGTACCCACAAGACAACTCTCTTACTGCTGTAGCAGGAGCTCATTATTCCTCACATGGACCTGGTTCTCCAAGACCCAAGGATGAAAGCTCCATGGTTAAATTTAACTCCCCTGAATTTCAGTCACCGTCACTAAGCTGTTGTCTGCAGCCTACAGTTAAGAAGAGATGCTAAGGAGACATCCCTGACACATTGTCATAGCCAAATGAAAACCACTGCTGAGAGATGACGCTAGTGAGATAGACGTTGGCTTTTTATCCATTAAGTGTGACCTGTTCTTTAGGATAATTGTCATCCTGTTAGATCTACCCTTCTAATGAATCACTACTGCTCCTGAAAGACACAAAAGATAAGGTTTGGAGGTTTTTTAATAGCTCATTTTCTTCTGACATGCTTTTTAACTATGTCCGTTTGTAGGTTTGCTTTGTTGTACGACATCTAAACTTTCACAAGTCCAGATCTCCCAATGGCACCTTGCAGTCCCCAGCTTGTATAAACTTATCTAGCCACACCAATTTAGGAGAGACCTGCACATCAGCACTTGCCGAGATCTTGCTTGTTATTGCCCTTCAGAAAGAAAGCAACACTAGATTTGTAAGCAATTTCATAATGATATATTTTGGCATTTACATCTTGCTTACTTTCACCATCTTGACAGCTGGGCATCCCATGATGATACCAAAGGCCAAATGCTCCTGACAGAATTGAGAAACACAACTGACAAGTGAACAAAGCTGGCAGTTCTGTGGCCCAGGCCCTCAAACCACCATGCCGCCTGTTCTCCTGCAACCACACCTTTGGCACATGCAGTGTGCAAGGAGGCTGCAATACGCTTCAAGTGCCATGGCATCTTTATCTTCTGCAGCCAACCTTTCTTTGGTCTATTGGTGCACTATAAAATCATTTGAGTTTGGGAGAATTGATTTCATTACAAGCTACCTCCAAACCCAAGGAAGACAGTAACATTACCGGAGATTGAATTGCCTCTTCTGTCCACTAAGATCTATTGCAGGTAAAAAAACAAAGGTCGTTTAATCTTCACATATATTATTTTTTAGTAATGGTATAACAGCCAAAGTCAAGCAGTATAGCCATTCCAGTAAACCCAGTCTGCTACAGTCAAAGCATCCAAGACTCCATCTCTGTGCTGAGAAATCCTGTGTGGAGTCAGCATCTCGCAAGCTCTGTATTTCCCTCTTTCACTGCACCTAGGCTCTATTTTCATGTCCTTGGATGGTCTTTGCACGTCCTATGGTAACTGGCCAATCTCACGCCTCCACGTAGCGTATGGGTACTACAGGGAGGGATGCAAGGGGGCTCGAGGCACTGTGCCTCGCAGGATCATTTCCTGAGCTTTCAGAGCTTGCTGGGGACATTCCTAAATGGATCTTATCTCAGACTGATCCCCTCTAGCCCCATAGCATGGCATAGCACAACGTCGGCAATGTCAGGAAAAGGCAGTGCTGCACTGAGATCTGCTTCCAGACACCATTTTCAACTCGAATGTACTGGAATGACATTTATCTCTGTGAATGTCATGGAGCAGAAACTCATTATCCTGCCTTAACAATGAGACAACAGGAAGAGACTTTCTCTATTTATACTATTATTATTTTTTATTACCATGCTATGCAGTTAAGAGCTGGGTATGGACATGCAGAGGGAGGAGAGGCACAAAGCCAGACTGCATAACAGGGAGTGCTTTGGTGGTTTTCTCCCTTCATGAAAAAGTGGTCAAAATGCAGCCATGCTTCTGGTAGAAACCATGGCAAGGGAGAGCTCCAAACAGGGAACAGCAGAAGGATGCTGAATTGGCCCCATGGCTTCACTTAAGAGCTCTTCCCTGGAGGGAAATGCACAACAGAAAACATCAAAGCCTTTAGATAAATGAGTAACAGGCAGGGAACATCATCATGAAGTGACCAGATGCAAGAGCTGAGCTCTCAGTACTGAGGGGAAAGGTTAGGATTGGAGATGGGCTGAAAAATGCACTGAAGGTGAAGGCAAACAGGTTATGCTTGGTGCCACAGAGAAGGAAATCCAGAGAAAAGCTGCAAGGAAACATGATATGAGCAGCACGATGGACTAGGAAATGGTGGCATCTGCAGCTGACTTGTGAATGGGCAAGAGCCTGAACATGCTCAGGCCAGAACACAAGTTTAAATTGTTTAGATAGAGAATAAAGGATACAGAGGTCACCTGATGGATCTAAGCTTACACAGATCTCTCACTCCCTTCTACGCCACTAATCATCCTCCTCCTCCTCCTCTCACATGCAAGCATGTGTTTTTAAATACTCTTTTAAGAGTATTTAAAAAGAAATCTGAATGAAAGTCAGGGCAACTTAATTAGAATAAAATGCTACTTATAGTCAAAGATTTAAATAATCTGTTTGAAATGTCAAAGTGGCTTTCAAAAGTTCACAATGAAATGGAAGAGATGGCAGATGTCATCAGCTGACAAAGGAAATCATACCAGCTTTCCATCCCTGTACACATCCAATCCAGTTGTTCAGAATATTTTTTTGTGTAGTTTGAAATAAAACATTTGCAATGCTTCCCATTTCTTTATTGCAAATCAGGACTGAAATATTTAATTGCTGAAGTTCAGAAACTCTTAAAATCCATATCAAGCAGGATTCGACATGTGCTGTATCACTCAATAGAAGAGTTGGAGAGTACATTGCAAAAAGATGCTGGACTTCACTGAGTATTTATTTTGGTGGCAACAACTAGATCTGGAGATCCCAGAGGAAAACTGTGCAGTGATTTACAAGTTCCTGCCTACGTGTTTCCACAGGGAAAAGAAGCAGCCTCCTTAAATAGCATCCTAGAAGCCTGCTTAAATAACCTTGACAAGCTTTGGTGGAAGCTCCTCTTAAACCCTCACGTTTCACAAGAGAGAAGTAAAGAGTAGCCTTTTGAGCCCTGTTTTCCTGGAGAAGAAGCTGAAGCAACTCAGGTGCACCAAGTCAGAGCGCTGGTCTTTGCTGCATTCTTGACCTCAGCTCCTACACCAAGACCTCCATGACCAAGCAACTCACCACGAATTACCAGCCAACTGAACCACTTTCCCTGCAGCTGCATCACCCTCTCCCATTCAGCAAACTGGGAAACCAGTGACTCTCTTCTGAGACCAAAAGGAGCAGGACAGGCTGTTCACAACACAACTCATGTCAGGCGTTTGATTCGGGACCATCGGAACACCGTGTGCCTGCAGCCTCCCAGAGCGTGGGTGTCTTTGGCCGACACTGGTATGTAACCGTTTCAGAAGGTACTCAGGATCAGGAGGTTGCAAGCTGGATCCTTACAGATTCGAGCACTCTCCAGGAAATCTGGGAGAGAGAAAGCTCTAGAAGAAAAGGCCCCCAACTCACGCACCAGACACTTGCTGCATCTTTTGCCTGTGCCCTCATTAGCATGCTGCTTTGGGGCTGTGGTGCAGTTCTGAAGCCAGTGTCTGCTCATCTCCACCTAAAAGCTCATTCTACTTAATATTTGGTCTCAGGGACCAGACCAAACCTACTGGAAAACAAAGTTCCTGGACCACACAGTGTTCTTGTCAGAGCCTCAATACCAATTACTTTGATCTATGATCTCTAATGGCACTTGCAAATAAAGACACAGCTGCTGGTAAATTCTTAAATGTCTCTCTCACCAGCTCACAGCTTGCCCATTTCTTAACACTGCATTTGGTCTACAGGAACTGAGCTCCTAGAGCTGTCGCCTGCCACGCAGCATCTTACACAGCCCACGGGCAGCCAGGTTGCCTTCCTTCGTTTGCTCTTTCAATCTAACAGAATCACTCTTGCAAGATGCTGTGTCAGAGACACCACTGCAGTACAAAACCTCGCTGCAGCATGCAGAGTTTTATCAAAGGTTGCATCACGCGTTTGTTTTGGTTTTTTTTTTTTCTTTTCGTCTAGGTTGGAAAAGACCTTGAAGATCATCCAGTCCAACCATTAACCTAACATTGACAGTTCCCAACTACACCATATCCCTAAGTGCTATGTCAACCCGACTCTTGAACACCTCCAGGGATGGGGACTCCACCACTGCCCTGGGCAGCCCATTCCAACGCCTAACACACTTAAAACACTATAAGCAACAGCAAACCCCATGTGTCCTGCCCGTTTCCAGCTACGGCTGCAATACAGCAGCTCAGATGCTCTGGTTCCTTGTTGTTACTGTTTACCAACCACGTTATCATGCAACAGTGTTTTACACAAAGAAGACGAGTTCCTTTACCTCTCACTGCTGATGCGGTAGCGAGCCTCCCGGTTACCGATGTTGCGAACCAGCAGAGTCTTCTGGGAGCTGTACTTGACTGGACAGACGGAGAAGTTCAGCTGGTCAGGGAAGTCCAGGATAGCTCGGGCACCTATAGCTCAGATTGGCACAATAAACTTTTCCCTTTCTGTGATGCAGGTGAGCTGGCAGAAATAATCCTGCAGGGAAAGAAACAATCTCAGCACAGTGCATTCAGTACCATCCCACGGCAGAAGAAAAACTGCTGTTTTCTATGACTCTAACAGTAGCATCCAGCAATGTCAAAGTACTTTTTACCTTAGCAACCTTTCATTCCTGCAGCATGACTTGAACAGGGCTGTTAACTTGCAAAGAAGAACCAATCCCATTGATTCACCTGCTTTCACAACAAGCTGGCAGAACCAGACAAAATTATCTGATACTTTGATTCGGAGGCACCAAAATAGAGCAATTTCATGTAAGGGATTCCAGTAGTAACAAGAACCCACTTCGATCACCACCACAGATGATCAAAGGCTCCACTAAGCACCCAGCTGTGCCACAGCACTAACTCCAATCCCAGCAACGCAGCGACTTCACTGACACTGGCCAGGGGATGCTCAGGTGCATTTTCAAAAGGACTTTGCCACAGGCACAACCAACACGCAATCTTTGGTGAAATATTTAACAAGCTGGACACGGGAATTGTTTTAATCTCAAGTGAGCATAGGGTAAGTGTGTATTTCCCACCCCTTCCCAGAGCATTATAGGGACAAGGGTGGGAACACACTCCCTTAAAAAGCTATCTGATCTATCTCCCCACCCCAGAACTGGCTCAGCTCTACACCCAAACTATTCTTGCAAGATGTCTGACAAGTACTTAAAAGCACTAACAATTCCACCCCTGCGCTCAGCAGCCTATTCCAGCTCTACCCTAGACTTAAGAGCTCTTCCTGTGTCTAATCTCAGCTTCCCTTTCCAGCTCACCTAGCCTCAGGGGACGTGGGAAATAGCTTTGCTTCCTCTCTGCTGCAGGGTTGATGCCTTGTTAGCATGCCTACCTGAGGCAGGTGGTAGCAGGAGCTGCAGATGGGAGACACTGGGACAGCCCTGCCAGAGCAAACTCAACTGTGCTACTCCCCGGCATTGGCTTGATCACAAAAGAGACAGACAGTTCCCCCAGCTGTCTGGCGTTTAGCAGTAGGAAGGCAAATCAAATCACCCAAATCATTTCACTGTAGGGAGGAGCAGATCCATCTCCAGATGGACGGTGTGCCATTGCAGGGCTGCAAGTATCCCCTTGCCCCCGCTGAAATCACTGGTAAAACTGTTGCAGTAGGGCCAGGAGCCATTACCTCCAGCAGCTCTCTTATCCATGAGTTGATGGAACCTCTGCATCTTATCACTCGCTTGCTGTCCTGATCTTTTTTCCTCGGTGCTTTGAAGCCGTCTGATATTTTTATCATTGTTGAAGCAGCAAGCAGATAATTTGATTTAGGAATTGCACACAACAAACTCTTAACCAGAACAGATTCAGATTCCTCTGTGCTTGGGATTTCCTGCTCTCCCACACCCGCCCCCTCCAAGCCTGGAAGGGACCTAAGGCAGCCAGAGGAGGCACAGACACAGAGCTACTGCTTTAACACAACAACTAACACCCAGCGCTACCCACCAGCTGGGGTTTAAGGTTGCTGTAACAGATGTTGTCACAGCCAAGATGTAAAAAGAATAAAGAAGGATCTTCTTCCCTAGACATATCAAATATTCACACTGGACCTTGCAGGAGGGCTTTTGCTTCTCCTATTTGGAAGGTAAAATACCAGGAAGGGAACTGCAGCAAACGTCCTACAGAACTGAGTATCACATTTCAGGAGAGTGTTTCATCTTCAGCAAGTCTTTCTGAATTAGCAATTTTGTACTTAATCCTGCAGCCTAAGCCATCTAAAATAAAAGGGATGGGCAGCCCATGGGAATTTAAAGCACCTACTATCTGAGTACCCCACCCTGCCATTTTCCTACTGTTCCACATGCATCTTCCCTCGTAAACGCTCAAGGAAGCGCAGGGAGGGAAAGCACAGCCCGTCAGTCCCTGCTGCAGCAGCTAACAGCATCCTGCAGTGCCAAGAGGGGACCAGCTGCAGACTGCCCGACCACAGCCTGGAGCAGACCCCACAGCAGGCTGTGGGCTATAACCAGTGCGTAAAAACCGCGATGACTTCAGACATAATGTTCCGCTGTCTCGCTACCGTGTCCAACACGCTAGGCATTAAGGTGACTCCAGTTTTCAAAGGTGGCGGTCCCCACTCTGATCAGGCTCACTTTGGGTCTTCCAAATAATAGGTCACTTTTAAACAGATCTCTGTATCTACCGTTAGTGGAGCAAACCCATAATCACACAGCACTGGACAGATACCAGAAACCAACACCTTGGGAGGCCGCCCCACCACAGACGGAAGACTCTCTTATCTCTGAAACCAGCAGACATGACACTAAATGTTCCATCACTGAAGGATAAAAATGGCCTGAAACACATAAGAGACTCCAGCCTATGAGAGCATAATCTTCACCATGGGGAAAGCGTTTCCCCCCATTCTAGATCCAGGGCAACCCCACTGGAACCAGGACAGTCCTCAAAACCCACAGCAGATGCCCTGTTCTGAATCCAGCCCAGCAGGTTCAGCTTCCACTGAAGGCACCAACCTCTCTGGACCTCCAGTCTCACCTTGTTCTCCTCAGGGTTGAACTGGATGCGGAAAGTTGAACACATGCCAGGTGCTACCTTACAGCACACACCACCGGGGCTGGTCAACTTGAAGTAAGACGACGTCTCCAAGACAACCTTCACCAGCCGAAAAACCTGCAGGAAAGACAGGAAACTATGATTTTGCCACTCATATGGAAACATGAGGAGAAAATACCTGGCCATGCCCTGGGGACATCCTGCCTTAACCACCTTTCCAAAGCACTTTTAACTCTTGAGGTTGTCACAACCCAGACTGGAAGCCCAGGAAGTCGCAACAGTTCCGTGATCCCCTTGGGTTAAATTAAGGTGAAATGACACCAAACGACCGGTTAAAATGTTTTACTTGCAGTAGAAAACAATTTAAACTTGGAAAAGAATAATAAACAATGTGATCTCTTATAAATCTGTAAGAAATAAAAGAAAGGAAAGAAATAGAAAGGTGAGAAAGAGAGTCAAAGAAATCTGGATCAGCACCCCTGGATCCAGAGTTGTCTCAGGTCCGACCATCTTGCGTGGTGGGTGCACACACAGCAAAGTTTCAGTTTCATCTTATCAGCTGATTAACATACTTCTGCTTCTGGGGCAGAAATGCTCACCTCTCGTCAGGCCTTGTCGCCTCTTCAATGGTGAAGGCACAAAGTCGTTAGCAAGGCAAGCATGGTGTCTGGCTTACACAATAGAGCCACACAGTACCGGGCTTACACAGTGCAGACAGTGATTAGCGGTCTTTGTGCTTGAGGGGAAACTTTTGGTTTCACTCAGTTTCCCCACTCTGAGGCCCACATAAGTAGTTTGTCAATACAACTGCAAGGGAGTGGGGGGTGCAGCCTTCCATACACTCCCGCTCCCTCGGGTGACATTCCTTAGACTAATCACAAAGGCCACAGCTTGTCCTGGAGGTTTTCTGTGTCGATGAATGTTTGAGGCATCAATTCCTTCAGTTCCTTACAGAGGTACATTCACCTAATACACCAGGATGGAATCCATCCTGCCAGGGCAAAACAGCTCTAGGCCAGAGGCAGTAGGGCAACGCCCTGCTGTGAAGGAATCACCGAGCAGGTGAGACACCAGCAGCACCGAGCGATAATACCTGAATCAAGTCCACATATCAACCAGCCCAAAGAACCTGCGGGCTTCTGCCTGCACACACCCAAGCAGTCATGCCTCTGGAGGGGGATGAAAGACCTGAAGGCAAAACAGTACCTGTTATACTGGGGGGAGGAAGAAATTCACTACTAACATACTGGGTTTGAGTGGGACAGTCAAGCTGCAGTGCTACAGTCATGCAGGCAGATCAGCAAGAGGAGGAGACACAGACACTGTGGCCCTACTGGGAATAAAAGGAAACCTGAAGAGCAAAACGAGGAACATAGAAAGACAAGGAGACAAGAAACAAGGAGATGGCTAAGGGAATTTAAAGGGGGCTGTAAAGAAGCAAGGGAGAAGCCCAATACACTACAAGGAAAGTCTGATGCAGAAGATGAGAGCGGTCAACTTGCCAAAATGATGGAAAGCCAGACAACCCCCCAGGCTGGGCCTATCAATTATGGGCTTCAGAGGCATTTTCTGCCTTGAGATACATGACCAGCACTGACTCACAGTGTGGTTTCATTATTAAAAGCCACTCTCGGCTCTCTGGAGGCTCTTGCTGCCTGGTGCCTGTAGCCAGGCAGCTCCCAGTGCAGGCAAGGCAGATTTCTGGGCATTCCTCCCCACACCCAGGAGTCCAGGCAGGCACCTTGCTGCAAGTTTCTGCCCTCTGGGATACCACAAGCACAGACGCAGCAAATAGGTGTTTTCTAGCACACTGATATCAACCCTTGAGCATCAAATCTCATCTCAGAAAGTCTAAAACAGGCAATTTTGACTGACAGGCAGCTTCGCTGATAAACAACAAACGCATGTGAGGCTTGGGAAAAATGGAGGTTCATTCTTCACCACCCGCTCGAGCCTGATAACCCATGGCCAAGGCAGTCCTGAAGTCTCCAAACGTCCTTTGCTCCCAGCAGTGCCCTGGGACAGCGAGTTCCAGGAGCCAATTTCACACTGCAGACAAACATTTTGGTCACCAAGTCCCTTGGGAGATGAGCTAAGACCTTCAGCAAAAGCCACCCAGAACATCGCTGAGGGTGGTGAGGAGCAGCCTGAAGACAGAAAAGCAATTTTACAACACACAGGGAAGAGCAGTAACTATACAGCAAAGCACTTCTGTATTTGAATGATTACAGAGCCTCTATCTGGAATATATACTTTGCTGTCAGCTGGATTTTTATGGATCAGACAACCTCAGGCTACCATGCAGTATAGGTCAGTGTGATTTGGAGGAATCTGTGAAACTGGTGAGAAAACTTTGAGACAGAGTACAATGTTGCTGGACATCACCAAAAGCCAACAAAATTAGAATATAACCACTTCTCTTGGGATTATCATCTCTATGCTTGTATACTTAAATATGCCAAGGATTTTCCTTAAAGCTGATCTTACTTTTACACCAGAGCTGTCCAATGGCTGAGGTCTTACTAGCTTCAAAACTAACTCCTTTTGGAAAAAATCAACAGCTCACACATTGCCTCCCCTTTACAGGGCATAAAAATCACAAGGTGCAGCTGTACAAGTTTATTATTTCTTACTGGGAATAGCAGACATGTTGATGCAGATGTTCTTTTCCACTGGAGGAAGCATGAATAGAGCAAATTGACTGTTTGCCTGTTGGCTGGTACTTGGCAACGTCAAATACTTTGAAGTGCTGTCTGGATAACAGAGCAGCTGAAGCCAAAAGACTTAATGGGAACAAAGCAGAGCTATAGGAAAAAAAGAGAAGCTGAGGCACATTTTAATCAGGACAGAGGATACCACAGCAAAGAGTGCCCAGAATCAGCGTGGACCCCATGAATGGTATCCCTTGGACAGGGGCACCCACGCTGCTCTTTCCAGTATTCCCAAGCTAAACGCCAGGCCAGGAATGGCGCAGGACTCTCCAGGAACAACTGAGGGACCACCCTGCAACTGTCTTTGCCAAAGGGTCTTCCATTTCCAACCATGTCCCTGTCAAAACCTGTTATCTCGGAATACGTTTTGACTTCTCTGGCTGTTCCCCCACCTGCAACATGCCCTGACAGCTTTTTTTGTCCACTTGTTTGTTTTCCAACAAGACTGGTAGATTTGGAGGGGGGGTTAATTCACGTGCTCTCACGTACACTTCCACCTGCCCATCCTGCCCTCCTCTCACGTACACATCTTACTCTTTATTACAGAACAGTATCTTTAATTACACCTTTCTTTTTCTGAACATTCTCTGCTTCCAGCACACTTACTCTTACGTGTCAAGAGAAACCCTTGCATGTACAATGTTCTCTCCCAGAGCACCTTCCCACTCAGCTCCTTTCCTCCCTCCTGTCTTTTCCCACCAGCTGCTCTTGGCACATGCCTCATTCAAGCAAACGTTTCCCCTGCCAAAATTCAAAAGGTCTCAATTTTCCTCCTTACAGTGCAACAACACTGCTGGCATTTTTCAACTTCTCCCTTCTCAACTTTCCTGGGAAATCTCAAACGATCACAATTTTTTCAAGTGAAGGTGGAGACCTTCAAGAGAACATTACTCTGGATGTGCTGTGGTTCTCCAAAGGGAAAGCAGAGAGCCACGTTGCTTAGAAAAACCTGAGCAGAACTGCATTAACCTTAGCAGGAGCCTAAAGTGGCACCTAAAGGCCTCCCACTGCTTCTGCTAAATCAGTCCGTTTCCCCTGCTGCTTCAAAACACCCTTCCTGGAGTGCTAATGCCACTAACCATAACTTCCTCCAGCATGGAGAAGGCTCAAGCCCTGGGCTTTGACAGTGAGCTGCACAGAGGCAGCTAAACAGGCTGTGAGAGGCAGAGGTGTCCTGCCAGAAACCGAGATTAACCAGGGAGCCACCAGCACATGGTGCACACTCGAGGTAAAGCAGGAGAGCAGAAAGAACTGTACAACCCTCAACATTCCCATCAATCCAGGGCTTTCAAGGGGAAGGACGCTGACTAGAAAAGCTCCTTTGAGTTAGATACCACCAATGCACGGCCAAAATCAGGGGGAGGATTCCCAGCATGGGAAGATTTCCACCGTCTTGCAAAATAAAGGTGGTGAGACATTTTATTCTGGATGTGCTGTGCTGCAGCAGGTAACTTGTTATGCTGTAAACCACAGGAATTACACTGCTCTCCTCTTCCAGCACAGTGTTAAAGCTCCGCATCCCAGCACTTACCTTGTCAGTGTTCCTCAGAATCAGTGGCACTTCGTAGACCTCGACGGGGACGTAGTTCTGAAATACCACCTCTGAAGGAAAAGGCTGAAACAAGCTCTGCTCCAGGTCAGCTGCTGAGAACTGGAGAGGCAAGACAGATCGGTGAGAGGAGGGTCAGCTGCTGGGAGAAAGATTCATGAAAGAATCCTACCGATCTCCAGTGGAGTACAGTCTCTTGGTGAGTACGTCCACATGGCTCACGCTAGGGAAACAGCCCCCCACCTGTGTTCTGAGCTGATCAAAAGTTTCTGGACCACACTGAGCAGGCTCAAGCTAAGAAGCTCTTTTGGTGGGTGTTCCTCCAGGTTTCCTTCTCCAGAATGCAAGGCAGCGCTTACTGCCAGCAGAGCCCTGTGCTAACGTGGTCACACAGCTCCAGAGCACTTCCTGGAAGAGCCACGAGCACTCATGGAGCAAGCGAAACCCAAGAATTTACATGAGACTCCATGGGAAACAATTTTGGGATGATCTTTGCTCTGAGACAGAGAGACCGAGTCCCACACATCCCTAAATACCTTTTTTGATAGAGAGCCTAGAAACCACTTAGAAGACCACACTACCAGAGGAGGTAAGGCTAAAAAGAAAGTAACACAGTAGTTGGGAAAAAGACAAAGGAGGTGAATGCTGGATAGTGGTAAGGTTTAGCTCTTTTCTCAGCATTACTGGGCAACTTGAGTAAGACTGGACTTGGTATCTCCTTTATCCACAGGCTTTAAATAGATGCTTTATTATATTCCATTATTGCCATTTCATTTAATACCACCGCAGAAGCACGTCTGAAAATATACACAAACCGCAAATGTTCACAGAGCAGAGGCAATACTTGAGAAAATTCCTCCCTGCTTTGTCTCCCCTCTCCCAGCTGCACTGTTCCCACTCAAAAGACCCAGGCAGGCCTCCTGCTGCTCCACAGGAGCCACGCTCACACGGCAGCTTGTGCCTGCAGCACGCTGCCAGCTATGTGTGCGCTCATCTGATGCGTTCCCAACCTCCTGTGCTGCCTAGGGCAATCCTTAACCAATTGGTTACAGGTCTCTTGCTGCCAATTTTCCACTCAACAGCCTACCTCAGCGATCCACCCGTTTGGACTGTGTGCTACAGTGAGCAGTCCTGTGAGAAAAGCAGCTTAAACATACATCTAAGTGATCCAGAGAACGCACTTCCACTCCCCTCTGCCCAGGGCAATTCCCCTGTATATCTGGCAGCCTGCAAAATCTAACACCCTGTAAAGGTCCCACACATTGTTCCAACCCAAAACATTAATGCACTTGGTTTTGTTAAATCTTAAGTAATTACTATAGGCCCTCAGCCTTCAAAGGCCAATGCTGCCACCGTTGAGGGAGTCTCATGACCCCAAGCATTTGACAGTGACTACACCAAAGCACGAGGTGGCTATTTCACCAGGAGGATGGAAAATGGCAAGCTCGGGCCCTTGTGGCCTGCCCCAGCCTTCCCCCAGTATCAGCTAAACTCCAGCAAAACCCACCAACTTCAGCAGAGGTTATTTATATTGACTTAGCACAGATCAGGACTTCCAACCTCTCACCAGGGAAAAACGTTCTACCTTTCCCCAGCAGAAGGAACTCCACCACCACCAGCAGTTTGAAAAGACAACAGGCCCTAGTCACTGAGGTATTCAGATGAGCCGGAGGCACTCCTGTCACAAACACACACCCTCTTCAAATGTCACATCAAACAGCAAGGCAAAGGACAGGAAAAGGCTACCTTGTGATGGGAGGTTTCACCCATGTCTAGAAGCTGGGTAATCCGGGGCCACCTCATCTCTCGGGTGCTGGCCAGCCTCTGCTTGGTGGTAAGAGACATCTCCTTCAGGAAGGCAGAGGGAGTCAGCTGAAACGCAAAACACCAGCAAGAGCTACAGAAATGCCTTTCTGCAGAAAGACTTTTCTCGTTCAAGTGCCACTGATGAGTAATTTGTGATCACAGCCACTAGGATAGTCCTGGAAGTCCCGTAAATTACCTGCTGAAATATTTAACATCAGTAAATTAATGATATAGAGCGGAATACACACGCTCTAAGCAAGTGGCTCTGTCCCATTAGCTTCTCCTTCATGAGATGATGTGACATGTTTGGGGATTTCTGCTCTTCGGGTATTTGTACCCTCTTGAGTTTTGCTGGACTGAGCCAGAGACCTTTGAAGAGAGCGGGGAGGAGTTATCAGACATCCCCTAACTTCACCCTTGCACAGTGCTCACAACCAACACGCAGCTGGAGATGGCACTGCTGGATGAGTCAGAGGAAAGCAGAAAAGCAGCGTTGTGCCAAGACTGAGGTGGAGAGGAATGGGTCCAAGTTTTCATTATTTCTTTTCCATTAGCACTTGTTTTCTCTCTGTTCTGGCCTCACAGACCCCTCCACAGAAGGATACAGAGATGTCTCCTTGACAGAGCCTCAGCACTGGGTCACCTCCAGTGAAGGGAGCTCCAGCCAGCAAAGGGGACAGTTGTGGATGGGAAGGAGGAATCGCCCTGGATCCACTGCTGTTTGCAGGGCTGCATCTGTGCTCCACACAGGACACGAGATACCATGAAACAACTCTTTTGGAAGCTATTCTATCTGGAACCAGCTGTGTCCTGTCAAGACTCCAGGCGGTTTGAGCAGCCTACCACATGCCCACCTGCCCAGCGGTGTGGCCAGGGCAGCACTGGCAGGTATGCCCACGTGACAGAAGATGTTACTGCCCACATAGCAAAGAGGATGGACGGAAGCACATGTTTGTGCTTCAGCTGTTCCTATGCAATGCCCAGTACATTCCTTTATCTCAGCTCCGCTGGCACGTTCAGGCAAGACCCTGGACTTTATCCTGAAGCAACACAGTCCACCCCCCACTGCACCATGACAGCCCCCTCCAACAGAAGCACGGCAGCAAAGAGTTGGGGAGGTAGTGCCTGGCTCCACAGCACCCTGACAACGGGAGGGGAAGGCAGAGGAGGGACAGGGGCAGCTTCCAGCCTTAACCCAGCTCCTACCCGGCCCCCAGCAGGTACTTACAGTCACACGCTGCTCTGCCTCTCTGACCAGCTTCGGATAACAACGTACTGCCACCTTACTCTGGAGTCCATCAGCCGTTTTGGAGGATCCCATGGACCGATGAATCTTGCCAGTGGCCATGACTAGGCAAACCTGGAAGGAGTAACAATGAGACTTTGAAAATCCAGAATCCCATTCCCAGCAGACCCAAAGGATACACCTGTGTCTCCAGGCTGTGGCATCCTTCCTAAGTGGAGAACATAAGGCCGTCCCACACTGTTTCGTGATTAGACCATATTTAAGTGGCAGAGTTAAGATTCATAGAAGTAAAACTCCATAAAAATATTCCCTGAGACAAAAAAGCCTTTTGCTGTGGGTGCAGTCCCACCAGCCACAACTATATCTTTTCATGAACTTTATCTGTCAGCTGACAGTGAGATCCACCAAGGGTCCTTTCCAAGGGTCTGATGGAGAGTCCCCAGCTCCACATACTATCATTTACTGCGGCAGCTCCTGCCTTAAGTCTTTACAGTACCATTTTCC
This sequence comes from Strix uralensis, assembly GCF_047716275.1. Lineage (NCBI taxonomy): Eukaryota > Metazoa > Chordata > Aves > Strigiformes > Strigidae > Strix > Strix uralensis. The sequence continues at coordinate 42,531,033 of NC_134012.1, forward strand.
CCTTCCCAGCATCCGATCTCTGCTATACTGGCTTGGCAACTTTGCATCTCCTTTTTTATTTACTCTTTTTCTGACATCTGGACCACATTTAATAGAATTGTTTAGGCTGGAAAAGACTTCTCAGATCATCGAGTGCAGCTGTAGACCTAGCACTGCCAAGCCCATCACTCCTTTCCCTGGATGTACGCAAGAACTGCTGCTCAGAAAATCCCTATGGATTTCAAATGCAGGACCGAGGGCCCCCTGCCCCGGGCGCCACCCTGCCCCAGGCACCCCCCTCTTGCACAAGGGATGCCCCCAACCCTGCGGCATGGGGCAGGGGGTGTCACACCCCCCCCCCCCCCCGCCCCGAGCTCCCCTGCACCCCGGGTCCCTGCTCTGCCCTGCTCCCAAGCCCCCCCCGCCCGCCCGCGGCTGAGCCTCCCGGCAGCACCGGCACCCAGAGCCGCCCTCCGGCTTTCGGCCAGGGAGGGGATGCAGCCACCACCCCCCCCAGCATCCCCCACCTCTCCCTCTCTGGGGAACACCGAGGGGGGCAACAGAGCCTCCAAAGCCACTCACACACAACCCACAGTGGTGCCAGCACCCCCCTCCAAAAGGATGAGCTGCTTCCCTCTCCCCACGCTTGGTCCTAACCCGGATCCCAGTTCCACCAGCTCAGCTGCTTTGCTGCCACCTCACACCTCGCAGCCCGCCCGCAGCAGGGCTCTGGCACGGGCCCACACTGATGCACAAACAGCACAACCACCCCTGTCCTTCTCGGGGACGCCCTGTCATAAATTAACCCTGCGAAGCGCAGCCCGACAGGCACAGCACTAACTCCTGACTGAACCCCAGCTCCCCCCACGCCCTCACCCAGCAGCTCCACCCACTGGGCTCCGCTCAGCAGATGCATCGCACCCCAGTGCCTCTGCCCAGTGCCCTTGTGCAGGGGCTGGCACGGGGCTAAGGGGAGGTCAGGCCTTGCTGAGCTTGGCTCAAATCCCTCGTGTTCATTCCAAGGCCAGAGATGCTTCTGCAACCAGCAAAACCGGACGGCTTGGCTGGCTGGCCAGAGCACAGCGGAAAACGAGCCACGGTCGAGCCACAAACACACACCAGGGCCTGCTGGCACTTCTCACCTTCCCCCCGCTTCCATTACTTTTGGAACCCCATTTACTGGGATTATGAACTAAACCGCTATTAATATCCAAACTGTCCTTTATTACTCTTTAAATTTTTTTGGTGGGAACAGAAGGAAGGTAAACGTCACTTAGCTGCTTCACTTCACGAGAGCAGCTGACCCGACGTGACTTCGTGCCTGACCTTACTAAGTGCTCAGAATATTATGAACAGCCTCAAACCCACGGATCGCTGCTGCTCCGAGTGTCAACAAAATCAGAACACTTTCCTGCTTGGCAAACCAACAAAAATCAAAGATAAACATCTACATTTACTAAGCACTACTCTGGACTAGAAATAATTTTCCCTCCCTTTCTGGCTAACTGGACCAAGGAACAGATGGATTTGCCCACTTATTTTCTGGGACTTGAAAGACCAGCGCCCTCAAACACAGCTCTACTCTAAAATTTTTTGCATCCTGACATTGAGTAAAATCACAGATCATATTCCCTCCTGCTTCTTCTGTTCCACATCATCTATGCAAAGATTAACATTCTCTTCCCCTCAACTTTTACACACAGCCTGCAAGCAAGGCAGTAACTTCACTCCTTCACTCCCCCCAAAACAGCTGCAGCGTTGTACATGTCCGAGGTACTGGGCCCTTTACAGTTTCAGGAAAGGACAAGGTTGTCGGTTCCTTTTGTGTTTGCAAGAAACCCCAGAGCACAGCCCTGTCCTATGGACACAAGGCCATGCTGCAGCAAGAGCTGGGATTAAAGGCCTTCAGGGCCCGGGAGCTTGGCAAAAGCTGTGCTGAGGAAGAAGCTGATGTGAGCACTTCGATACGGCCCTCAGGCACCCAAATCCCTTTGTGCATGTGTCCAACAGCTTCCCTTGGTAAAATAAAACTGAACAGAGCTCTGATGAGACTGTGCTGACAGGGACGGGAAATTAAGAATAAACAGCAAAGTGCTTAAAGGACATGAAGAACAAAAAGGCAAGTTCCATGTAGAGGCACAGCTCCGTGCCTGTACAGATCCTGTGGCTGTCACTGTGCCCCGTGCCAGAGCTCTTGTTTCAAGGGACCCCACGTCACTCGTGCTGGAGCAGCAGCACCAGCCTCAGAGCTGTCGGATACCAACTGATCGCCCTCCAAACTTAAAGGCTGGGGATAGATGGGCACACTCTGCCCTACAATACACTGCACCCAGCGGCTCTTGTGGGATCACAGGCTGGTGTCTGAACCTTGCTTCACTATGCACAATAAAGCCTCTGCCTTCTTCCTTACGCAAAGATCAACCATCTCCCTCTGGCGTAGTTGGTTAATTTGCCTTCCTATTACACTTTGCTGGAAGAGGAATAGAGGAGATCTGTTACAAGTGAGACGCAGGATGCTGTTGAACAATTTTGTTCAGTTACATCATCTTGCCCTGTTCAGGCTTAAGTAGAAAGGTCACATTTCTTGCCTAGAATTCACCTGCTTAGCTATAATTATCACATAAACAGCATCTCAAGGGATCCAGGAAAGGAGGAGGATTTCCAGGACTAATCTCTTGCCCCTCCAGCCCACAGCTAAGTGGCTGAGTGCTTTCTAAATCAAGTCTCGCTACCCAGGAAGCCTCACCCGTCACCTCTGAAATTCAGTCCCTCTGAATTTTATCACTTTGGTACTGTCATCCCGCAATTTATTACAAAAGCTCTACCATAGTTGAGAGAATGAATAGGAGCCCAGTGTTACACCTTCCTGTTATTTAATGAACTTCAGCTGTCTGCTGACAGTGAGATGCACCAAGGGTCCCTTCCAAGGGTGTGCTGGAGAGTCCCCAGCTCCACATACTATGGAGCTCCACATACTATGGAGCTCCCGCCTTAGGTATTTACAGCACCATTTTCCCCTTCCCAGCATCCGATCTCTGCTATCCTGGCTTGGCAACTTTGCATCTCCCTTTTTATTTATGCTTTTACTGGCATCTGGACCACATTTCATAGAATCATTTAGGCTGGAAAAGACCTTTAAGATCATCAAGTGCAACTGTAGACCTAGCACTGCCAAGCCCACTGCTCCTTTCCCTGGATGTACGCAGGAACTGCTGCTCAGAAAATCCCTATGGATTTCAAATGCAGGGAAAGGACAGGGAGGGGGAGTTGGCTTTGCAGTCCCTCCCAGCTAGGCGACCTGCTGCATTTTTCATCCTCAGCCTCCACAGCATTTTCTAGACAGAGCAAGAATAATCTAAGCCCTCATGTACACACCATGCAAAACAGATTCCAGGCCAAAACAGCCCAAAGGCCGTGTGTAAACCAAGGCGGGCAAGGCCAGCGGCAGCAAGGCAGGCAGCCCCCCTCCCTCCACGTTTCACCCACAGCCCGGGTGCACTCACAGCCGCAGCCCCGGGGAAGAAAGGGAGACAGGCCGGCACTTTCTCTCTCTGGCAGCAAAGCTTGCTCCCTGCCCAGCTCCGCTTGGGGGGAGAAGAGGCTCCAGCTCCCAGCCCCTGACAGGGAAAGTGCTTCATCCTCCAGGTGCCTCTCGCCCAGCACAAGAGCCCCCCCTGCCCTGTGCTCCGGGGGCAACCTCCCCCCTCAGACCTTCCCCAGACCAGCGGCTGCCGTGCAGGGACACAGATCCCACAGGAGGGTGAGCACAGCCCACGGCCCGCAGAGGTTGGGCAGGACCGTGGGCCCCCTGCCCCGGGCACCACCCTGCCCCAGGCACCCCACTCTTGCACAAGGGATGCCCCCAGCCCTGTGGCATGGGGCAGGGGGTGTCACCACCCCCCCCGAGTTCCCCCGCAGCCCCGGTCCCTGCTCAGCCTCGCTCCCAAGACCCCCCTGCCCATGGGTGAGCCTCCTGGCAGCACCGGCACCCAGAGCCACCCTTCGGCTTTCGGTCGGGGAGGGGACACAGCCACCCCCCCCACCCCAGGATCCCTCACCTCTCTCACTCCGCAAGGGCCACGGGGACACACTCACGGGAGGATCCCCAATGCCAGACAGGCTGTTGCCCCCATTTCCAGGGCAACTGGGCATCCTGGCTGGCCCCCAAACTGCCATGGCAACAGCGGTGATGTGCCGGGGGTGGGGGGAGGCGGGCATCTCCGGGACACGGAGGCAGAGGGGACAGGGATGCTCAACGCCCAAAGCCCCCAGTGAGCACAGCAAGCAGGTCCTGAAACTGCCTCCAGCACACCCGCCAAGCTCCAGCACAGCTGCAGCCCCGGGTGCATTACCCCGGCACGGGGCAGCGGCTACAGCCAGTCCCTTGCTGACCCTGCTCCGCTCTCTGACCCAGTCCTGGGCCTCACCATGCCTGGAGATGGAAAACTCCTCAGACAATCCCCCCTCTCACAGAGCTCCCTGCCCAGGTACACGGGTGCAGCTGAGACAGGGAAGTTGAAGGAGGACCAAGTCTCTTCCGGGCTTCTTCCCAATGACTGGGCTTATCGGTTCCAAGAAGGCTTGCAAGCCAGCCACAAAAGGAAGCATCAGCCACTACCCCTAGGGGAGACCCACGCTTTCAAAAAGAGAGCCCAGAAGCTGAAATTTCACCACCGTAGATGCTCAGGACCATGGAGTCAGAGGAGGGACGGGGTTTATATCGCTGCCCCCTCTCCATTCCTGGGGTTGGACATACCCACCTCTGCTCCCTCAGGGACCAACAAGCCCCTCTTCCCTTGCCAACACTCCCTCTGCCCCATGAGCTCCCCTCTGCTTTCCTGCACAATATCCAACTGTTACCAGTAAGCTCAGCTTGGAGCCATCACTCCCAGCTCACACTTGGCTCTCAGCTGGCTGCCTGCATTTCTGACTCCAAGAGGACACATGTGGAGCAGCCCAGGGCATGGAGCGGGGATCACACTGGCACACAGCCCAGCACAGAAGCAAGCCAGCCCCCTCAGCACTTCAGACAAGCCACCCTCCTCCATCCTAGCAGGGTCTGACCAAAGCAGGCTGCTGGCCCTGCTCTCTTCAGAGGCACAGGGAACTGTTGGTTCACGCAGGGAGCTGCTCTACAGGGCTGAAAATCCTTCCCCCATCCCCTGGGAAATGCCACTGACAGCTCTCATCCTCCTGCAGAAACACACGAGAGTACAGCCAAGGCCAGCAGCAGGTGTGTGGCATTATTAACCTCTCTCTTGCTGCAGTGCCAGAAGGACACAGGGTACCATCAGCCTGCATCCCCCCACAGCCCTGCTGCAGACTCCGAGACAAAGCCCCAGCACAGGCACTGCCCAGCTTCTGGACACCAGGACCAGAGCCCCTGGGGGGTGACACAGGCACATCAGAAACGTCTTTCCTGGCATCAGTGCTGCACTCACCAGATCGAACCCACAGAGTAACTGGGCACAGCTGGTGTCTTGCAGAGGACATGGAGCTGCAGCAAAGACAAAGACAAGGGCTGCAGTGAGGACCAAGGGAGAGGAGGGCAGTGCTGGCACAGACAGCTTACACCATCCATGGGAGCATTCCCTTCCCCCGTTTTAACCCATGAAGGAAGAACTCCAGCGCTCAACGAAGGGACTGACTGCAACACTCAAACCGTTTTAGATGCTATCAAAAGGTTTCCTACCAAATAACTGCAGTGAGATCACTTACCCAGCTGCATCGTCACGAAGTCCCAAACATGAATTCCCAAATGGGCAGTCCATAATCCTCTCTAATCCAAGCAGGGTTTGTACTTGTTTTCTTCTGAGAAAGAAGGGAAATAAAGTTGGCTCCTTTCAGACATGTTTCTCCTGCCTTCCCCTGAGCAATGCAATCCCACATTGCAGGGGAGAACATTGATTTTTTTGGTAGCACACACCTCAACACACAGCCCTGGGTTTGCTTTCTCCCTTTCTATTCCCATGTTCGGAATCAATTTTTTTCCTCACTTTCTGTTTATTTTACATCTCACTTCCAAACCCTGAGCTGGTTCTCTACTCCTTTTCTAAATGAAGACAATATCTCAAATGTCTACATTTTGCACACCCTGACATTAGCGGTGCAACCACGAAATCCAAAAAGAGTAAACTCATTTTTCCCCACTACTTTTTGAAACAAATCAAAGTCCTTGGCCCCAACAAATGTAATGCCTCCTAGGTTTTCCTTTTCTGTAATACTACGAAACCATTTAATCCAGCCAGCTGTCTTTGTGTAAATGCAGAAGAAAATTTACAAGCCTCAACAAGTTAATCACAGCTCAAGGGGAATCTCTGACATGGAGGTCAGCAAGGCAGTAACTGTGAGGCTGTGACTGCCAGGAGACAACGCCACAGGAAGATGGGTCGATTCTGGATGGAGGTTCAGGCCTGACTCAGCAGGGTACTGCCCTTAGGCATCTCAGCCTAAACAAGAAAGTGGACAGTTGTCAAGGGCACTGATCACCTACACAGTTACAGGATGCTTTGATAGTTGTTCTGGGGCTCACTCTACCTTAATCCCAACTCTCCTGGCCTTGTGTTCCCTCTGGCAGCTAAAAGACACCTAAGTCCCCACCATATTGAGGGCAGAAACACACTGCAGTACCAGTGCACTGTAGGGGCAGGGCTTAGTGGCCTTTCACAGTCACAGAGGCAGAGCAGGGGTCAGTCTCTCCTCCTCCACACCCAGCTCTTCTCCTCAGCTGGCAGGGTCCTGCCAGGGCATTCTCCATCCCACCCTGTGCCATGGGGCACCACAGGCTGGGGAGCACCAGGCCCTCCTCTCCTCCACCCAAGGAGGGCACAGAGCCTCCTTCAGAGCCCAAGCACATGGCAACTCTCTACCACTGGACATCTCATGCATTTAAAACCATGGCAATACCTGAGCACCCACAGCCCAGCAAGATCATTCCATGGTCAGCTCCAAGGACCATGCTAAATACCACAAGTGGTCCTTCCCTCCAACTTCTCCAGGACAAGAAAAAAAAACAATGTGCTTTACCTGGTCCACCACAGCTTGGTTTGCATTTGCAGCTTCTGGCATCACTTGGCAGCTCCATTTGCAGTGGGACGGGTCTCCTTGGCTCCTGGTTTCACAGCAAATCAGTCATCCAAAGCCCCAGCAGGTCCAGTACCTCTCCTGCAGGGCGCTTTCAAACACCAACATCTGTTTCTGTGATTTGAAGCAAAGGAGAGGAAGATTAGAAAAAACAAGAGCTGTAAGTGGGACACAGGGAAGGGACAAACCCAGCCCGTGACATGCATTTCAGCCTCAGCCCACAGGAGCCCCAGGCACAGTCACGGCAGCTACAAAGCACCACAGCGTGTTCAGAAGCAGTGCTGGGAAAGGAGCAACTTGCTTTCTTTATGCCTTGTGAAGCACTGAAGGGACAAACTGGTCTCCTTGCCACTGCCAGGCCAGCGGGTGCAGCTCCCTGCAGCACACGGGCTGTGCCAAGAGGTGCTGGGGCAGCCTGAAGGCACCAGCTCTGCTGGGCGAGGAAGTTACAATGTGAACAGGCATCAAGAAAAAAGGCAAAGTGGAATGTAGTTTTACCTGCTCTGGGCAGTTGCCTTCAGAGGCTTAATACAACCATGCAACAGCCACAACTGCTGAGTTTGAACTCAAGCAAAATCCCAAAGCAATTGCTGGATTTGTCAAATATTTGACTGCATTTGTATCCAAAAGTCTTTTGCCAAAAAAAAATGGGCATTTTGTTAAAGAACAGCCACACAGAGGCAGTCCTGGACTGGAACCTGAGCCAGGGCTTTATGATTTTTAAACAGGGCACCTAGCGCACCCCACAAAAGAGCCTCTGCTCTCTGCCGTGGAAGTACTGTCAGACTCCACAGCTTTGACGTGATCGAGGTCTCCATGCTGACTCCCAGCACATCACATCCTGGCAGTGGGAGCAGAAAGGCAAGTTTTCATTTTCCACATAGAGATCGTCCAAGCTGAACTGTTAAACGAGATCCTCAGGTTCTTCCTTTGAACCTCTTCCCACCCTTCACACATCCCAAGAACTACCATGAATCAAAGAGCCAGCAACAAAACCAGCCCCAAACATCTGCAGATTCTCCTTGAGAGAAACCTTCCCACTCGTGAAAAAACAGCTCTGTAATAAGCACACGGCCTCAAAAGCAGAGGGGAAAACCCTTCAAAACACAAAGCAGGAGTGGAGCCACTCGTGAAATCAGACTGGTTCATCAGAAATGCTGATCGGTCTGTGCAGGGAGCACCAAAGGCCTGAAAGAATGAATCTGCCAAGCCACTGATATCATTGAAAACAGCTGGGATTTTAGAAGACAAGACAGTAGCCACATTAAAAAAAAAAAAAAAAAAAAAAAAGGAGGATAAAAAATTAAAAGATAGGCACCCCAGTGGGTCCAGAATCAGCCATGTTTGCATTTCAGTGACCACCAGCACAAACATCTCCGAGTTTCAAGGCTCAGCGTTGCAGGACAGATCCACCCAAGCCGGAGCTGTCAGCCTCACGGCAGAGCTTTTGCTTCCCATTACCAGGTCTGTTATAGGAGCAGCTCAAGAGGGTGCAGGTTTGGTTTGAGCAGCCTCTCTCTGCCAAGGATGAAAACAGGGATCTGAGTACCCCACTTGTGACTTCCTCTCACACTGAAAAGTCTTCCTAGTGCACCCTGGCACCCGATCTCATTAAAAGGGAAGAGGGGAACAGATGGAAACCAAAAGCAGCTGTCAGCTGCCAACCACTGACCCCATCCGACTCCATCCCTCGCCCCACTGCGGCAGAGGCACAACTGGCTGCTCCTGGAAGGACAACAACAAGGCCAGCAGGAGACAAGGAGGATTTCAGGTGGGCAGTAAACAGCAGGAGCAGATGAAATCTTGGTAAATAAGAGATCCTTTGTCAGGAAGAAATTCATCTGCAATCAGGAAAGACAACATGTGAGGACTGTGCCATGTCCGGGACCATCCTGTCCCTGCAAACAGTGAGGAGCGGGGTGCTGACTGGAACAGCCACCATGTCTCAAGCCTCTCCAGCACATCTCTGCCTCCAGGCACCAGCAAACCCAGCAGCAAAGTCCCGGTACCTGAGCTGGGATCCCCGGCAGGGCCTGTGGGAATCACACTCCTATCCCACAGCCTCTAGTTCAAGTATTCAAGCACTCCAGGAAGCCTCAGCAGACCCAGGTGATGTCCTGTAAGCAAGAGCATAAGAGAAGGTACATATATCCACCACCCTTCCCTCCAAGGTGTTTGCTTCATTGCTATGCCCAGAGCATCCCCCGTGAGCTCCACCACAGACACAGCCCTGACACTTTCCCTTACAAAACTGCACGGGAACTTCCAGGGCAACTAGGCCAGAGAAGAAACCTTCCCCATTTCCCGAACCAACCCAAAACTTTTTCCTCTTTCCTATAGATAGAAAAAAAATCCCCCCCACGACAGAGGCAACACCTAAGATGGACCAAGGGTGACACTGAAGGTCACAAATTTGCACTCATCTCATCACAGCTCTGCCAGGGACCAGGCAAGGTGTTTGATCTCACAGGGACTCAACTTTCCTACCTGCCAGGCCAGTCCAGCAATACAGATTTGGGAAAAGGCAAAGTCACAAGGACAAGCAAACAGCTCACATTCAACACGGTGCTGTGAATGCTGCAGAGAGGCTTAGCTATCCTCTCTGTCATCAGCCTCTCTGAGCAGCCTAGTGTTTTTCACAACATACAGAATAAACTTTCTTAGTAGAAAATGGTATCTTTTACCAGCCTAACTCGATGGGAACAAAAAGTTTTACTGACAAACTTTACCTTCTCCATATCCTTACAGCATGTTGGCTAGATCAGCATTCCTTAAAGTATGTGCCTACAGCAGTCCTGAAAGGCAGAGAAAAAAGCATCTCAGCTTGGTGGATAGAACTGTGATGCAGATGATATTGCACAGCAGAATTAAGGTGTAAGTCTATTATGCATCAGATTTTCTCCAGTAACTGCCTACAAGCAGGGTCCTGTCCCACAGAAGACACGAGGTGTCACACTCCCCATTTGCTGTGGGCTTCGATGCCCGGCACATCTGCAGCCAGGTTACAGCTGCCTGCCTCCGGCCTTGGCCACCCACCTAAAACCTTTGAAGAGCGAAATGGAAGGGCACCAAGCACCCAGCTGATGCCTTCAGCCTTCAGCATCTTCCATCTCTAAAGAAAAACAGAGCAGGGCAAGTAAAATTATGCCCAGGCACCAGGACCTTCTAGAGGCATCCATCAGCTGAACTTCTGACTGAGAAACAAATATCTAGGGTTGCCCTTTAGCACAGCCTCAAGGCACATACCTTCTTTTAACCCTCCCTGGCTGTTGCTCCCACCTTTTTAATCAGGAACTGGATGCTGATTTCTCCCAGACAGGTTCACAGTACGTCGCTGGGCTGAACACAGAAAGATGGCTTCTGTTTAATTTTCCTATGACTAGAAGACAGAGGTTTCCAAACCTGTTTGGAAACTTTGTTTTTCCCTGTCTGGTCTCACCAGCACTGGCAACCCATTTTACAAATAATATCTCATTAAAAATACATCTGGTATTAACCAAGCCAGCTACATCAAACCGTCCCAAGGAATAGCTGGGCTGCAGGGGAACTGATGAACCTCCTTATGGAGCAGATCTGGGTAACCAGCCCAGCAAGGAGACTGGTCAGGAAGCCAGCTTGTCAGTAACACTTCTTCTCCACGAGCAAGAGCAGTGACAGCTTTGCAGGCTGACTCTGGGAGGCTCCAGCTGCTGGCAGAACACAGCTCCCTCCTCCACCACTTTGCAAGCCCTCCCTCCCCAGGCAGAGGCAGCAGATGAGGTAGCCAACCTCCCTTCAGACAGGACATCTGAGTCTATAATGGCAGCTTCGATCCCTGGGCTTAGCTTCCTTCCTCTCCACAGCTCAGAGAGCTTTTCTGTCTCGTTGGACACACTGGTCCCTCCCTGCCCTGAACTTGGGAGAGGGCCCTGGGGAGGTTGGACTGGCCCCTCCATGCTTTCAAGCTTGCTGGGCTGTATCTCTGTGCAATCCACAGTCCCTGCACGTAAGGGAAGCCCTTTTTTCAGTCTCTCTGGCAAAGTGAGCTGAAAAGCAGCTGAGGAGAAGGATTCACTTGGGACAGTCGGATTTCTCCTTCCAAGCAAGCAGCATTTGCAGGGCAGCAGACAAACTGGCTGACATTTGCCGAGAGCTCTGAAGGCACACAACCCTCCAGAAATGCCCATCATTAGTCCTGCTGTTCTTGACCCACAAAGCTTGTCTGTCTCCCACAAAAGCTACAACACAAAAGCACAACCCTTGCACACATCCTGTCTCCCTACTCTCGTCCTCTTTGACTTAACTGTCCCCTTGAGCCCACAGAAAAATTTCAAGGCCTAGAAACACCTGGTATGAAATGAAAACAAAGGTCAGACATCAAGTGCAACCCCTCCTGGGGATGTACGCCCAACAAGAAACCCTCTCTCATTATGGTCATAATCCAGGTAAGCCTGAAACAGCTGCTCTTGAGGAAAGAAGCAATACAAGGAGCTCCTCCCCAGCACATCACTCCCAGAGTCCTGCTTGGTCTCCGAGCAGGGCAGGGGCTGCTGCCAACATGGGCTCCCTGCCTTCCCAAATTCCCCCCTTGTCATTCCCACTTGCCCCAGGTCTATGTACAGGTTCATCTGGACACTTCACAGCAACAGCAGTTGCCTTTCCAGTCAAACAAATTCATCTAGAAGAGAAAAGGCAGCTAGCATCTGCTCCCTGGCAGAGCTTGCAGCAGACAGCAATATTGACACAATTCTCCATGTTTTACAATGATTTTTCTCTTCCTTTCACTCATAAAGCAGACTGCATGGGTCATCAGCACGATCAGGTAGAGAAACACGGAAAAATTTAGGAGGAAGAGACTTTGGATGTCTCTGGTCCAACCCCTCTGCGCAAAACGGACAATTTCAAAGTTAAAACAGATTGTGCAGGGTGCGTCCAGCAGCGTTAAATGTCTCCCAGGATGGAGATTCCCCACCTCTCTGGATCACAATAAACTTTTACCTGCCTTTAAAGTTACCAGACGTTTGTCCTCAGCTACAGCACAGGCTCCAAGAGAAACTGTGTGTTGTGACCCTGCAGCCTTTGTTCTGGAAGTGAACCTCAGCACGTGCCTTCAAAGTCCTTGGCTCCTGGAAAAGAAGAGAAAGTCTCCTAGTTTGGGTGTTTTTTTATTTTTAAGCAGCCATCTGCTGAGACCAAAATGCCAGTTGCTTCCTACCAAAGACAAAAGCCAAACCCAGCATTCAGCAGAAAGGCAGGGAGGTCATCGACCTTGTGCACAGGAGTGCCAGATGTGCCATGGACAAATAATCCCATGGAAATAAAAGGTACCACTTGCCTTTAAATATGGGTGATTGCAACAAACTGGTGCAGATTTGTGTCTGCTCCAAGTACTTTAAAGTGCTAACGTCTGCCCTGGGGCCTTTTCAGTAAGAAGCCCTTGGAGACACAGGCTGCCAGACTTGTGCCAGCCAGAAGAGAAGAGGGCAGCATGTCAGTGATTCTGGCTGAACTGGCTCTAGCCACAAAGTCAGGAGGAAGAATTTGATTTTTTGGTATGTTGGGCTACATCTCTTTGTGTTTCTCTTTCCTGGAAAAACTAAAGGTGATGGTTGGAGCAGTAACACAAAAAGGGCACGTCCCAGTCTCAGTCAGGGTCACCTACGTTATAGGAATGGTAAGGTCTGGTCCCCCAAAGCCACCCGGAGCAGTGGTAGGAGGGGGTTAACTGGGAAGCAGCGATGCCCGTTCCACTTCCTGGTCTGTCAGCTGAGTACAGACAGAGCAAGTCAGAGATGGACATCCAGACAGTTGCTTGTACAAACCAAACTCTTTCAGCCAGAAAATACTGAGGAGAGGCCAGAGTCCCAAACAACCTGATAGTAGAGCATGTGGTAAATGGGCTGATGGAAAGAAGGAAAAGGGTTCCTCAAGCCCCCAAGGCCCACGAGGCAGGAAAAGTCAGAAGGCAGGTAGCATTCCTGAGAGTCAGGCCAGCTGTAAGTGAGCCCAGCTCATGGGCTCAGAAAAGCAGAGCTGTAACTCGTACTGAGCGCCAAGATCTGCTCAGCTAAGATATGTCAAACAATAAAACAGCAGTTCCGGTTTGGGGCTTTTTTCCCACTGGATGAATAATCTTTTCTATCGGGATGCAATCAGGAACCCAACTCCAATTTGGCTGGGACAGCCCCTCCTCTGATCAGGAACCTGGAAATCTCAGCTCAGCCACTCACAAGTTTCTTGCTCGCAGGGAGACTGCTTATAACAGCGCAGCAGACTAAACACAACAAGCAGCCACTGCAATAATCAAGGCAAACCCAGAGCTGCTGCTTGCCAGCAGAGCATTTTAGTTGAGGGAGCAGAGCAAAGGATCCTCCTTTCACTGATCCCTTGAAAGTATGCAACTGCTTTCCGTCACTCATCGCCACCCAGATTGAGAAGGCTGAAGGGGTTCAGTTCTTCCTGCAGTCAGGGCCAAATAACAGGCACTTGTCACCTCACATCTGCACTTGGGACTTACACAACCACTGCAATAACACAGCACAAATCCAAAAGTCTGTCCTAACACTTGATAACCACACCTAGAGGGCACAGCTCATGGAACAGCAGGGCCAACCCTGAAACAGAGATCTGCCCAGGGCATGGGGGAGAACGCGGAGGAAGATGCAGTGCTGGAAGCACTGGCTTCCTGAAGCTAACAGCAGCACGGATGCAATCTAGACCAAAAGCTCTGCCTGCTGCATTCCCATTGAGTAATTAGTGGGAGGTTCAGCTTTCTGTATTTGTAAGGTTGTCCTGTACCTTGCTAGAGGGGTATGTCTCGTGCAGATCTGCAGTAGGGGATGTGCCAATTCACTCACCCCTGGCAAATCAAAGCTGTATCCTAATGACAGAAAGCAGAGCTGAGCTGAGAGATGGGACCACTGTGAAAGCCACTGCCTGATGTCCAGGACAGAGGAGCAGAGGTCTCCAGTCTCCATGACAAGCGGCGACTCCCAAAGTGACTCCTAACTTCTGGTCGGTACAGCCATAACTTACAGAGCGGTGACATCTTTGAGAAAGGGTCCGAAACCTCCACTGCGAACAGCAGACGAGCCCCAGATGTCTTCAGCACAGGGTTGGCTGGATTATTCACAGCCAGGGAATCAGCTAAATGCAGTTTAACTCAGTTGCCTGCTTAATCCAGAGCACTTTTAAGTCCCCATACACTGATCCAAGTTGCCAGAGGTATTTTAACCCCTGAGACCACAAGATGCTAAACATTGGTTAAGAAAGCAATTTTAAACACACAAATCGAATTTCCTTCAGTGTTTCAGTAACTGTGAATGAACTGCTCATCCATCCTGGCTACCAGCTCTTGCTACAAGGAGTATTCATTTGGCTCCATCTTGCTTAAAATACTGAGCTGAATCAGCAGATCCTGTCCTGGAGGAACAGGTAACCCTGCCCCGAACCTCTGTGCATCACGCAGCCCCAATCTGCTGCTGCAGATTAAGGGCCAGAAGCAAAACACAAACAGGACAAAGAATAAACTGACAAACTGCTGGATTTGGAGGCCTGGTAGCCCCCTCCCAAAAGACACGTCCAAAGACACCCGGGCTAAAGGATTGTTCCTTCAAGTACAAGAGGTAATACAGTAAACCCTCTTGTTTTCTCCTGGATTTGGTCACCAGAGAGCTGCCCACCAGCCCCTGGACAGAAGAGCACACATCCTAATTAAAGGCAACACATAAAAGCCCAAAGCAACAAGGTGGCATTTGGCAAGTGACAAAGATACAGAAGCTTTTGGTAACAGTTCTTTGAAGGGAAAGCCAGAGTTGATAGGCATCACCGCTGGAAGGCTCTTACAGAGGAGAGTGTTAAATAGCATCAACTGGCAGGTTTAAGCATTGTCTGGGAAATATCAAACACTGTCAAGATACCACAAAGCTCTCTGCAGCCAAGCCCCAGCGAGGGACTCCTGTGGGCTCATCTCTGAGAACACAGACTGATGGGCCACCAGACCTGCCAACAGAAAACACCTTATTAGCAGCTGGTGCAGAGAGTACAGCGCCCTCAAAACAACCAAACCAGCCAGGTCAGCCCACCCAGACACCCAGCATCTCCCCGCAGTACCTGCAGCCACAGCTGCAGCCCAGCCCTGCTGTCAGGAGTCCTCTCGGACTGGTCGGGTCAGCGCTCCCAGCCTTCCAAACCCCGCCCTTCTGGGAGATGCACTCAGCCCAGTGCAGGGAAAAAAGATGAAGACACCCCTTAACTCGATTTGGAGACTTCCAGGAATTCTCCCACCTCAAGGAAAAGGAAAAGGAATGAAAATTTTTGTTCAGTTTTTCCAAAGCAAAATAAAACTCAACCACTGCAGCAGCGAGACAGCTGTCACAGGAGTACAGATCTTCAAAGCTCTGAAATAAATAGTCTTGCCTCTGGCTTCCAGCTGCATGGGATTGCTTTATAGCACCTTACACAAAACCCACAATAAAATACCTCCTACAGGTTGTCAAAGCAACAGCATTAAGGTTGTCCACGGGATTAGGCACTGGCTTCTAAACCCCCCATTCTTTGGTACCTTCAGCAAACCGCCAGCTCTGATTCAGCCCTCGGTTGGTTTTCTGAAAGGGTGACAAAAGCAGCTTCAGCAAGATCAGAGTCAGACCACAAAATCTGCTTCCTTTAGAGATCAGGCCCTGCTGTCTCTGAGCAGCTCAGATCCCCCTACAGCCGCTGGGCCTGCAGGAACTGAACAGCTCGAGTCTGACCAGGGGATGAGGCAAAGCCTGGGGAAGAAGGCCAGCTGTGAAACAGTTTGACAGAGAAGAGGGGAGAGAAAAAATGTGGGACAATGGAGCTTCCAAAGGAGATTAATAGAATCAGGTGTTCATGAACCCAATCCATGAACTAGAGGTTCTGTATCTGTACAGATGTTACTGTACTAGGAATGGCAGAACACTAAAACCCATTGCCCAGGGAGAGCAGAGAAGCTTTGGAGATGAGCACAGAGCACAGCGCTGCCAACTCTTTTAACAGCCAGCAGAGCACACCTCCTCCCAGGGGTGGCCAGCTCTAACTGCCACACTGCTGCTCAGGGAGGACAGGGAAGGAGAGTCAGGACAGCTGCAAAAAGTTCATGAGACTTCTCAAAGGGGAAAAAAAGGAAAGAAAAAATAACCAAGATCTTTTCACCAGGCTGTCTGTGACACGAGCCATCAAAACATGAGAGTGGGTGATGGACAGTTGGGGAGAACAGTCAGGATTGGACAAAACAGTTCAGACAGCATGAAATCAGAATGAAAATGAACATTCGTCAAAAAAATCACATAGTATTTTGCTTTGCCCGAGAGGCACCTCTGTGTCACAAGGTAAATATCCCATGCCGCTGCCCAGATGCAGATTTATTCCAACAGACAATTATTCCACTAACCAAGGGCTTTTCTACACAATAACCTCTGCAGCCTGGGGCAATGCAGCCGTGCATTCGAGTACATGCACACCCAGTGTGTGCAGGCTTGCAGCTGAAACCTTCCCATACTTCTCTCTTCATTGCTGCTGAAACATTTTGACTCCCCAACCCTACACTCTGGTTCTGCAATAATTCCCCACACAGTCAAACTACAGTTTCAGGCACATCCCATCGCCTGCCCAGGATGGAATCCCCAAAGTGCGACTGTTCCCAATTCCATTTTTCCCGTAGGAAACAATGGGATAGAGAGGAATGTGTGCAGGCGCCTCAGCAATGCACACAGCTGAACCACACAGGAACAGCTGGTGTGATGTGGAAGATGGTGAGACAGAAGCGAGACCTCTGGGGTTGTCAGCTGCCAGTTCAACACCTGGTAATGACAGAAGTAGCAGAGGAAATTCTAACTGTTTTTAATATACCAAGAAATAACTGCTACTTGCCTGAGCTTTAGAGTGGAAAATCCCTTTATAACACAAAATTAAACTTCATGATGTCCTGGTGACCCCGTGTGACCCATCTTCAAACAAATCACCATTCTGAAACATCTCAGCTGCTTCTCCTGTGAGACTGAACACCTGACATCTCTTTCACTGCCAGTGGTCCTGCTGCCTCTCCTGCTCCATCACATTTTCATCAACACCTTCAGATGCCTGCTACTCAGCAAGGTCAGTGAAGGATGAAGGAAAACAGGACCATGACAACAGTAACCAGAGCAGGGTATTAAATAACTGACAGCAGAACTCTGAAACAGAAGGGACAGACAGCAAGGCATTACTGTGCACAACCTTTCACAGTGCAGATGCAGTATAGACAGGGTAAGAATCTGCTCCCCAGCTCTGGAAAAAACAACTGGTTACAGCACATTTACAGCAATCCACAGCCACATGCAGTGAAAAGCGACTATTTTATGCAGAGCTGGCGCAGAGCAGAGAGCTGGAGATGAAGGAGCAGCTGACGGGGGAGGCTGAAGCAGTGCCACCCACGGCAGGAGCTCTGCCGGCTGTTTGCAGCCTGAGAGCAAGTGGTGCTGCCGGATTTCACAACCAGAAGCACTCCCAGGATCCCAGCACACAGAAACTTGTCCTTTAATTACTTTTCAATTACTTCTTGTACCTTCATTGTGTGAGACTTCTGCTCTGCCTGCAAATGTCAAGAGATTCTTTTCTGAAAGCAGAGCAGGGTTGTTCCAACTTGAAACAAACAGGATTTGTCTTTTGGAAAAGGTGCAAATTAGAAGCTCAGCACAGAAACTGAACTTCGTCCCGAAAGCCAGAGGAGCAGCGGGGCTCTGCAAAGGGGCTGGGCTCCAGCACACCCCCATGCTCACCCCCCCACATCACTCCCAGCACCCCCGACCTGGGAAAAACTGTCCCACAGCCAGAAGGCAAGAGCCCGCCTGGGCCAGCTCTCGCCCTCAGGCTTAAGGCCGGTTTCTGATCAGCACCTCTTGGCTCTGGTGACTGGCACCCTCTGAAGCACCACTCTGAGGTGTTTCATCAGATTGAACCCACCCAACCCAAATCACCACAGAGAGCAGAAAATATGAAATGTGTCACTTCTTTCACACTTGAAGTAAAAATAAAGGGCTAAAATTCACTTTCCCTGGGGTAACCTGACAGATAAACCCCGCAGACACAACAGACCCTTACAGACAGCAAAGACCCACCAAGTTCAAGGTAAAAGCACAAGCACAGACACACATCAGAACGTCTGAACAGCCCAAACTGTGACAACAAACCTTTATTTTAAAAAAAAAATCAGAATCATGAAAAAGTTTGGGTTTTTAGACCAAAGCTTTCCCCTTCCCTGGTGATCCCACCACCCCCTCCAGGGAAATGGGCCCCAGCCCCTGCACTCACCCACTGCTAGGCCGGAGCCACCACCACTGGTGCTGGTGCTGGTGCTGGTGCTGGTGCTGCTGGTGCTGGTGCTGCTGGTGCTGGTGCTGGTGCCACCTTTGCAGGAGAAAAATTCATTCAGCCATCCAGAACAAAGCGAGTGTTTTAAAAGGAGGAATTCCCACTTGCTGGGTGAACCAAACTCTCTTCCTGGAACATCCCTCAGTGCAGACCACAGAGAGCTGGAGGACCTCCTGCCTAGGCCGCCTCACTGCAGACCATAGGCCCTCGCAGACTGTCAGCAGGAAGTAGGCCCTGTGGGGGCCAGGGGACCCCCGGGGGGGCTCCAGCACGTTGTCCCCCCCCCAGAACCTGCCCACACTCCTGCCTGTGCCGTGAGTGGGGGATTTGGGAGCTGGGGGGATTCTTGGGGGGGTGTTATTTGGGTTCTGTGGGAGTTGTGGGAGTTATTGGTGTCCTGAGGGGGTTATTTGAGTCCTAGAGGGAGTGTAATGGAGTCGGGGGGTGGGGGGTGTCCTGGAGGGGTTTGGGAGGGTTATTGGGGTCCTCAGGGGGGGTCTTGAGGGAGATATTGGTGTCTGAGGTGGGGGGATTGGGGACATCCTGGAGGGGGTTCTGGGGGAGGTACTGGGGTCCTGGGGGTGTTTTGAGGGAGGTATTGGTGGAGGGTCTTGGTGCTTGGGGGGTGTTATTGGGGTCATGGGGGAGTTCAGGGGGTTATTAGTGTCTGGGGGTGGGAAGGGGGGGGGGGGAGTGTCTAATGATCGTCTCCTGGGGGTGGTTTCTGGGGGAGATATTGGGGTCCTGGGGGACAGTAATGGGGTGCAAGAAGGGTCCAGTGGGGGCTGCTGGGGTACTGGGAGGGATCTTGTGGGGGATAAACCCCCCCATAACATTTCAAAACACCTCTTATATCCCCCATATCCCCCCAAACCACCCCATATCCCACCAAATCACCCCCAAACCCCCCATATCTCCCCAAATCACCCCAAAACACCCCATATCCCCTAAATCAACCCCAAAACCTCCCCATAACCCCCCAAACCCCCATATCTCACCAAATCCACCCAGATCATCTCAAAAGTTTCCCATAGCACCCCAAAACCCCACATATCCTTCCAAAATAACCCTTATATCCCCCAAACACCCCCATATCCCCCAGGTCTCCCCCACATATCCTTCCAAACTACCCATATGCCCCCAAATCACCCCCATATACCCCCAACCCCACCATATACCCCCATATCACCACAACCCCCCCATATATCCCCAAATCACCCCTAAAATTCCCCATACACCCCCATATCCCCCAAAACCCCCATAAACCCCAAATCACCCCCATATCCCCTCAACCACCCCCATAACACCCCCAAACTTACTATACCCGCTAAACCTCCTCTATATCCCCAAATCAACCCACAACCCACCCATATCCCCTAAATCACCCCCCAAACCTACCCATATGCCCCCAAACCCCCCCATATCTCACCAAATCCCCCCTAAATGCCCCATATCTCCCCAAATACACCCAAATCACCTCAAAACCTTCCCATATCACCCCAAACCCCACCATATCCTTCCAAAATACCACTTCTATCCCCCATATACCCCCAAACACCCATATATCCCACCAAATCACCCCCAAATAAACTGTATCCCCCCAAACCACTGCCCCATATCCCCCAAAACTCCCCAAACACCCAAATAGCTCTAAAACACCCCCATAGCCCCCCATAGCCCCCATATGACCCCAAAGCCACCCATATCCCAACAAATCACCCCCAAATTCCCCATATCCCCTAAATCACCCCCAAAACATCCCCATATGCCCCCAAAATCCCCCATGTCTACCCAACCCCCCAAACCCCTCCATATCTCCCCATATCCCCACAAATCATCTCAAAACCTGCCCATTACACCCATAACCCCCCATATCCTTCTAAAGTCCCCCTTATATCCCCCATACCTTCCCAACCCCCCACATATCTCAGCAAATCACCCCCCCAAAACCCCATATCCCCCCAAATCAACCCCACATCCCCCAAAACCCCCATAACCACCCAAATAAACCTAAAACACCCCCATATTCCCCCATATCCCCCATATGACCCCAAAACCACCCGTATCTCAACAAATCACCCCAAAATTCCCCATATCCCCTAAATCACTCCCAAAACCTTCCCATACCCCCCAACCCCCCCAAATCCCCCCTAAATCCCCCATATGTCCCCAAATACCCCCAAATCTCCTCAAAACCTGCCCATATCCCCCCAAACCCCCATATATACCCCAAATCACCCCCCCATCCCCTCAAACCACCATACCCCCCAAATCACTCCCCAAACCCTCATATCCCCTCAAAACACCATATCCCCCCAAACCACCCCAAAAACCCCCATATACCCTAAATCACCCCCAAAACCTCCCCATATGCCCCCAAGCCCCCCATATCATCCCAAATCAGCCCATGTACCCCAAATCACCCCAAAACTTCCCCAAACACCCCCGTGGCCAACCTCCACTCCAGTGACCCCCACACACACCAGGGTACTCCCCGGACACCTGGGTTCCCTCAGAGTGGGGCTGGGGACTCCCCAGGTGCCTGGTTCCTCCCAAGACACCCCTCTCTGTCACTCTGTGTGTGTGTGTGTGTGTGTGTGTGTCCCAGGCACCATTATATTATTATTATAATTATTATAATATTATTGTATTATTATATTGGATGAGAAACATGAAGGAACGAAGGTCATTGGAACTAGGCGTCAGCATGGAGTCAGCAGGAGAAACCCTGCTGGCCCCACCTAATAACCTTCTGTGGTGAAATGACTGGCTGGGGAGACGAGAGGAGTGCGGTGGCCACTGTCCACCCAGACGTGAGGAAGGCTTTCCGCAGCGTCTGCCAGAATAGCCCCGTGGAGACGCTGAAGCAGCGTGGGCTGGCTGAGGAGAGGGGGAGGTGGGTAGAAAGTGGCTGACCAGCCAAGGCCAGAGGGTGGTGAGCAGCGGCACCAAGTGCAGCTGGAGCCCGGGAGCCAGCGGGGAAGCCCAAGGCAAGAGGCATTGCCAGCAGGTGGAGGGAGGAGGGGTTCTTCCCTCTGCTCCGTCCTGCGCTGGGCTCCCCAGGGCAAGAGAGGCGGGGCCATGCTAGAGAGGCGGGGCCATGCTGGAGAGAACGCCCAGCCTGTGGCCCCTCCCACTGTCCGTTGGGCTTGGGCTGTCAATCAGTTGGAGCCAACAGCCCCCAGCGCCGGCAGCACGGAGCTGTGCTGGCACAGAGCGGCACTGGGAGGAGGCAGGGTCTGGCCGAGCAGCGCTGACCAGGCTCCGGCAACCCGCTTCCCATCCTCGCTGTCACCGGCTGGGCCGCATCCTTGGTGCACAGCGAGGGTCCTCCTGTCCCGGGCAGGATGGGCCAGGCCAACGGCTGCTGCGGCTCCAGGTGGGCTCCCCCTGTGGCTCGGGGACAGGGGGGCACGGCCGGGCCCCGCAGCAGCGGCCTTTCTGATGCCTGCCGTGCTCTGCTCCGCAGGGACGCTCTCGCCGATGCAGAGCCGGTGCTGAGCGCAGACGTGCAGCTGACCCGGGGCTGCAAGAGGAGCGAGAGGCGCCTTCTCCTCCTCCAGGAGGAACTGGTGGTCACCAAGCTGCGGTAAGACCCTCCGACCGAGCTGCCCTTGCCCCATCCCTGGCCCCGGCTCAAGGGCTGGGACACCCTGGCCCCCGGCCCCAGGACCTGTGTGCTGGATGCACCAATGCCCATCCCAAGGGCAGGAGGGGAGCAGGGCTCTGCCCGGGGGGGCACCCCAAGGAGGCCACCTCCAGCTCACTGCCTGCCTCTGCTCTCTGCAGAGGTGGCACCACCCTGCGCCCACAGCTCCGCCTGGCCCTGGACCAGCTGTGGGTGCTGAGTGACGGGAAGGAGGCGGCGTGGGAGGAAGAGGTGGAGGGTGTCGGCAGCCGCGAGGAGAGGAGCTCCCTCATCTTCCTCTGGCCCAGGGGCTCCTGCACTGCCACTTTCGGGTGAGTCGTGGTGCCATGTCCCACGGCCGGGCAGGAGAGGTTCCTGTGAAGGGCCTCTGCCCTCCGTGCAGAGCCTGGGCAGGGAGCGGGCAGCACGCCGGCAGGGAGGGATGGGGGGCATTTCTGCGTCCTGCATCCCCTGGTCACCTTTTGATCCCCAGAAGGGAAGGACCAAAGCAGGTGCTGTGGCAGGACAGAGGGAGCCAGGGCTTGGGCAGCAGCTCTGTCCCGCCCCATGGCGCTTCGTCCTGCCCCTGTGTCCTTCCCCAGGGGGCAGGGCTGTGCAGGCATCCGCCTCTGCCCACGGGCTGGGGGGCAGCGGGGCCTGACGCTGTTTCTCCTCTTGCTGCAGCTCCCAGGCGCTGAAGGAGCTGTGGGTGCATACATTGCTGGGGTAAGCTGGGGGGTGCTGCAGGCACAGCCAGATGGGGGAACACAGCTCCCCAGCTGGGGAGAGGTGCCCCCGCGGCTGTGGGCAGCTCTCGGGGAGAGCTGCCTGATGAGAGAGAAGAGGTAGCTTGGGGCTCACCCAGCTCTGTCCCTTCCCGGTGCACAGGATACCTGACGGAGCCAAGAAGCCCCAAGTGACCCTTGTCCCGTCACTCAAGCTCCTGGAGAAGCTGAGCCGCCGCCATGCCGTGAGTGTCTGTCTGGCCTGGGCGCTGTCCCCAGCACTGCTCCTCCAGCCGAGCAGCACAGGCATCACTGCTCACCTTCTGCCGCTGCTTCTCTCTTGCCAGTGGAGGCCGTTCAGCACCAGGAGCCTGGAGAGGCTGGTGGAGCACCAGTCAGAGGTGAGAACAGCTGCCTTTCCCCTCTGGCTGTGCTGGGGTGCAGGGATGGGCATGCAGTGGGGTGAGCTTGTGAGGGAGGGAGGGAGGGAGGGTCCCCTGGTGCAATTCAGGGAGTGGGGAGGGTTGAGGAGCCACCAGGAATGCTGGCATATCCTTGCTGGTGGCACTGGGAGAAAACCTGCCACACGGGTCAGAGAGCCCAGGAGGGCAGAGGGTCCCCACTCCGCGGTGCTCAGGCTGCTGGTGCCGGGTTCTTGCAGGCTGATCTCAAGCAAGGGCCTCCAACGGTCCCGTCGAGCAGTGAAGGGAGACTTTGCCGTTCACCAGGTGAGTTTGGGAAAGAAAGGCCCCTCCTGCAAGCGGCTGGGCTGTGCTCACTTGTCCCTTGAGTGTCCCCATCCAGGTTGGGCAGCCCAAGGGAGGACGTCAGCCAGAGAAGGAAGGACAGCGCTGGGCAGTGGCCGATGGACGTGGCTCTGCAGGGACACGCAGCCTCTGGTGCTGCCCACAGCCTGGAGGAGGACAGGGCCAGGACTGGGCCAGGCTGTCCCAGGCTCTCAGGAACCCCCGAGCCGGAGCTGTTGAGCTGGAGCCGTGGTTCCAGCTGCCGGCTCCCTGCCTGTCCTGCCTCACTGCTCAGCACCATGCTGCAGGCAGGGCAGGGCAGGCTCCGGGAGCGCTGGCCTGGCGGCATCCACTGATGGGCTCTTGCTCTCTTTTCCTTTGCAGCAGGAGGGATCAGCAACAGAAGCAGTAGCAGCAGCAGCAGCAGGAGGTGGAGGGGGCTGCCCTGGCCCTTCGCTCTGCGGCGGAGCCCGGCTTCTGTCCTGGCGCCAGGGCAGGCGGGCTCCGGCTGCAGCAGGGCGCTCTTTGGGCAGCCCCTGGCAGCCCTCTGCGAGGATGGCACACTGCCCCGGCCCATCCAGGTCAGCCAGCCTGTCCAGGGGGTCCCCAGCCCTCCCTCCGCAGGCTCCGGAGGGGCAGCAGGTGTCCCCAGGAGCTCCGGGGATGGGGCACTGGGCTCTTCACCCCCAGCACGGAGCCAGCTCTGGGGCAGTGCTCTGGCCACCGCCGCTGGAAGGTGGCTCCTCAGCGACGCAACTGTCCTCCTGCCTCTCCTGCAGGAGCTGCTGGCTGTGCTGAAGCAGGAAGGACCGTCGACGGAGGGGATATTCCGCAGAGCCGCCGGTGGGACAGAGCTTCGGGAGCTGCGGGAGGCCTTGGACTGCGGCGCAGACGTCGACCTGGGAAGCCAGCCCGCGCTGCTGCTGGCCGCCATCCTGAAGGTGAGCGCTTCTGCCCTGTGGCTGGAGGAGTTCCTGGCTGGCCCCGAGTGCTCAAAGGCTCACCTGGAGCCCTGGGCCTTGCAGGACTTCCTCCGGAGCATCCCCTGCAAGCTCCTTGTGACTGACCTCTACGAGGACTGGATGGCGGCGATGCAGAAAGCCAGCAGGGAGGAGAAGATCAGGGAGCTGAGAGCGTAAGTGTGGGCAGCAGCCTGCCTGTTGAGCAGGAGCCCTGACCGCTGGCCCAGAGCACCTGGAAAGCTGCGCTGGCTCCCACCAGCCTCGGGCGAGTCTGGGGAACGCTGTGGGCAACATCTGCTTTATTAGCGCCGTGTTCCTGTTCCCCCAGGGTGGCCGAGAAGTTGCCTGCAGCCAACCTCCTCCTCCTGAAGCGGCTGCTGTCCCTCCTCCAGCACATCGGCCACCACGCAGCCACCAGCAGGATGGGCTGCAGCAACCTGGCTGTCTGCGTTGGGCCAAACCTGCTGAGCCCAGCCCACGCAGACCTGCTCCCACTGGAGGCCATGCTGGAGGTGACCCACAAGGTACACGTCCCCACCCGCCGGGGCAGCCTTCCCGGCCCACCAGCGCTTGGCTGCGCAGAGGGCTCTGCAGGCCTCCTCCCACCAGCAAATGCTGTCGGGGTGGCTGCCTGGAGGAGCAGCCCCACAGCCACAGCCTCTGGGCAGGAGCAGGGGGCAGGGGTGGGAAAGGCTGCTTGGTCCCTTGTCAGGCAGGGGGATTGAGACCCACGGTTTGATGTGTGCAGGTGAACGTGCTGGTGGAGTTTCTGGTGGAGAACTGCAGGGATCTCTTTGAGGAGGACGCAGGCAGCCTTTCCAGCCCAGCAGACAAGGAGCTGCCAGTCCCCCTGGAGAGCTTCAGAGGTGAGAGGGGGGACTGAGGGTTGGCACCGGCTGGGGCTTGGGACACCAGAAACCTCCGTGTTGCTTCTGACAGGGCTGGGCATCGAGTGTTGTCCTCTCAGTCCCGCTTGTCCTGTGGCCTCTCTTGCCACTGCTCTCCAAACATGAACGTCTTCCTCTGCAGGATGAGCTGAAACCTGCAGACAGGGCATCGGAGGGCTGACCACAGAAGTGTAGGGCTTTGGGTGGGGGTTGCTTTAGCTCTGTTTGCTTCCAAGAAGTCACCATGTTGCACATGCTTTTGCTTTCTAGACCTGAGTTTGGAAGAGAAAAGTGTCCCTGCAGGCAAAGTGGACACCGAGCACCGAGCAGAAGCTTTGCCGCATGCACCCCCCTCTCTGCTCGGTGTCCTCACGGAAGATGGGGGAGATACGGCGGTGGAGTCTGAAGTGGGAGAGGTACGTCAGCTCCCCAAACACGGTGACAGCGTGTCTGGGGTAGGAGGGGAGTCGCTGCTGTGCCTCTGCCTGGCAGTAGAGCTGGTGTGGGTTTGGGTTATTCCTCCACCCCTTGGGATGATACATAGCAAGGGAAATTGGCAAGGTTGTGTCTCAAATGCACTCGGCAGGTGCTTAATCAAACCAAAGGCCCACAAAATGCCTACAAAGAGGCAGAGGGGAGCAGCTGTCAACTTCAGGGGGGTTTTGCTCAGGCCCTACTTCATCAGAGCTTCCTCAGGTCTATTTGGGGGTCAGCAGGGGGACTGTGTGAACTGTGGCTGATGCAAACCAGCCCAAGGTATCTCCTCTGGAGATCTCGGGTACCAATTTAGCAAAGAGTCGCTTACCACTCCAGGTCACCCCTTGCCACATGCCAACTGTGACATTTCTGGTTTAGGCACCGCCAGCTTTGCCTCTAGCCACCCCCGAGAGCATGGCAGACTCCCTGGGGCGCCCAGAACAACTGGCCAGGTTTCCAGAGGAAAGAAGGTAAAATGAGCTCGCTTTGGTTAAAATCAGAACTGACTCCAGTGAGTCGTCGCTTTCCCTATCTAATCCCGCTGTGGGATGGAAAGATTTGCAGGCTCTGCCCATGACGAGGAGAAGAAGAGGAGCCGGAAGAGAAGAGAAGCCTGGGGAGAAGAGAGCGAAAGCTGCGTGGAAAAGAAGAGGAGGAAGAGAGAAGGTGCTTCTGGCGACGGACCAGCGAAAAGACGCGGGAAGGCGCAGCAGGTCGGGCAGCCCAGGTGCGTGCCGGGCTCTCTGCCCAACTTTCACACCTCTCCACACTCCTCTGCGTCAGCCCAACGCGCTGGCGAGGGACAGCGAGGGACGGTGCTGCGCGGGGTCTGGAAATAACTCCCTGGCAGGGCCCAGGGGCTCCCGGCCGAGCCCTGCGGCGTGGCACAGGGGCACTGTGCGTCTCTGCGCGTGCTCGGGGCTCGAAGGGCATTGCCCGGGGGACGAGGCGCCAGAGCCACCCCGTAGCCAGCGCCAGCAACAGCTCTCTGCTCTGGGCCGTCAGCAATTCCTCACACACGGTGTTCCCCGGAGAGGGCAGCACAACCCTGCCTCTTCCTGCCGCCAGGGACTCACCAGAGCTTTCTGACTCTCTCCTTGCAGGTGCCGATTCATTGTCACCGCCTGATCCGCTGACTTTGGGGCCCCCAGCGTTGCTGTTTGCAATAAAAAGTTGTTTTCTCTCTTGTGACGGAGTCTGCCACAAGACAGTCTGGAGTGGGGGCTGTTGTTCTGTGATGGATCCTGGGGGAGGAGTTTGGGCTGGTCCCTTGTCCCAGCACCCTTCCCAGTGGGCGTCAGGGCTGAGTCGAGGTGCTGTAGGAGGGAAACCCAAGCCCAGAGTCACGCGGGAGGGTGGAGGTTGGACGGAGCAAGTGACAAGAACAGTGACAAGTTGGTATCACTCAGAATCTAAACGTAGCTGCCCCCAGCCCCCCTGACACCTGAGGATGAACTGGGACACAAGGGGGTTTATTTTCTGCCAAATTACCCTTTAATGTGACAGGTGTCAATGTTGGGGACACTCCAGGGTTGGAGACGTCACCACAGACACCCTGGGGACATCCTGGTCCCCTCCCAGTTGTGGGCCATCAAAGTGGGGTGCACCCCGGGGATGGGGATGTCCCCAAGAGCCAGCTGGGGGTCTCCTGTGTCCCCTCAAAGTCATGGGGTGTCAACTTGGGGGACACCCCGAGGATGGGAGCATCACTAAGAGCCACCTTGGGGTCCCTCAAGGTCATGGGGCATCAACGTGGGGGACACCTCATGGATGGGAATGTCCCCAAGAGCCCTCTTGGTGTCCCCATGTCCCCTCCCATGCCCAGGGTGACAATTTGGGGACCTCCAGGAGACCCTGAGTGGTGTGTGTGGGGTGTCCCCATGGCCCCTCCGGCGTGCCCCTGTGTCCCCCATCCTGGTCGATGCCGTGGATGTACAAGTGGAGGCTGTTGGTGACTTTCCTCGTCAACCTGGTGTTGTCCCCTTCCTGGGGGGTGGGGGGGACACACGGGTGAAAACAGGCTCCCCAATCTGAGGGAAGTGGTTGTGGGGGGCATTGGGAAGCCCCCCCTTCCCGGGTGTCCTCGAGAGATTGGGGGGGCAGGGATAGGGGTGTGGCATCGGTGGGACCCCCCCAAAAATCCTGCAGGGGGTGGTGGGGACAGCAGGACACAGTGTGTGGGGTAACTGGGGGGTGTGGGGGGGTGACAGTGCTGGGACCCCCCAGAGCTCCTGCAGGGGACAGTAGGGATGTGGAGGAGGGGTTTGGGGGTCCCAGCGGGGGAACTGGGGATGCACAAGGGGGTTGACATCCCTGGGACCTCCCCCAGACCCCTGCACGAGACAGTAGGAATGGGGGGGTTGGTTCCAAATGGGAAACTGAGGGTCTCGGGAGAGTTAAGGGGGGTCCTCCCAATTTTGGGGGGTCCTGGGGAGGTTTTGGTGGTCCCAGAGGGGCTTAGGGGTCCCAGGTTGGGGGGACCCCCTGATTTTGGGGCACCTCAGGGGGTTTTGGGGGTCCTAGGGGGAGCTTGAGGGCATCCCCACTATTTTGGGGGGCCTCAAGAGGTTTCTGGGGGTCCTCAGCAATTTTGGCGGGCTCAGGGGGGGGGGTGTTGGTGGTTCCAAGGGGGCAAGACTGCTAGAGAAGAAAAAAGAAGCTCTCCTCTTCAGCACCAACCCTCCACCCCCCACCCCCCCACCCAAAAAAAAAAAGCACCCTCATTCACTGTTTCCCCCTAATTCTTCATTGTTCAAAGCTGTGTGGCAGCGACAGTATGATAAAGTGATAAAGAGCTCACTTTGGAGCTGGAGGAGGAGAAAACCCACAGAGGCCTCTCAGGTGTCATTTCAAGGACTGAGAAACCTTAAAACATGGAGAGAGAATCTACTTGCTGCATCCCGAGGTGAAGGGTGTCACTGCAGAGAAGCCTTAGTGAAAGAGACACCTGCTCCTCAGCAACTGCTGCCAAATTGTAACTCTCAGCCAACTGTAATCTCTGCCGTAGCTGAGCTAGTAACCTACATATGGAACTCCTCTCCCTGCTAATCCCCGGAATCACCCCATCCATCTGGGAAGGGGCAGTGCAGATCCTCCTGATTCCTCTTGAAACAAAGAGCTTCACTCCACAGTCAGTATAACTGTTCAGCAGGGATTCTTTATTCGCAGCGCTGGGCAGCACTGGGGATCGCTCCACCACAAGTGCCGCACTTACTAACAAAATTCTTGACTAACATACACCAAAACATACATATGCATCAGATTTCTTAGAAAAGGCAGTCTTATGCTAATGGGTTCTCAGAATCCATTTACATAGAATCACAGAATCACAGAATCATCTAGGTTGGAAAGGACCTTGAAGATCATCCAGTCCAACCGATAACCTAGCACTGACAGATCCCAACTACACCATATCCCTCAGCGCTATGTCAACCCGCCTCTTGAACACCTCCAGGGATGGGGACGCCACCACCTCCCTGGGCAGCCCATTCCAACGCCTAACAACCCATTCTGTAAAGAAATACTTCCTAATATCCAGTCTAAACCTTCCCTGGCGCAGCTTGAGGCCATTCCCTCTTGTTCTATCGCTTGTTACTTGGTTAAAGAGACTCATCCCCAGCTCTCTGCACTCTCCTTTCAGGTAGCTGTAGAGGGCGATGAGGTCTCCCCTCAGCCTCCTCTTCTCCAAACTAAACCCCCCCAGTTCCCTCAGCCGCTCCTCGTGCTACATGTGCTCCAGACCCTTCACACCTTCGTTGCCCTTCTCTGGACACGCTCGAGTCATTCAATGTCCTTTTTGCAGTGAGGGGCCCAATACTGAACACAGTCATCGAGGTGTGGCCTCACCAGTGCCAAGTACAGGGGCAAGATCACTTCCCTGTCCCTGCTGGCCATGCTATTGCTGATACAAGCCAGGATGGCATTGGCCTTCTTGGCCACCTGGGCACACTGCTGGCTCATGTTCAGCCGGCTGTCAATCAACACCCCCAGGTCCCTCTCTGACTGGCAGCTCTCCAGCCACTCCTCCCCAAGCCTGTAGCGCTGCTGGGGGTTGTTGTGGCCCAAGTGCAGCACCCGGCATTTGGCCTTATTGAAACTCCTACAGCTGGCCTCAGCCCATCGCTCCAGCCTGTCCAGGTCTCTCTGCAGAGCCTCCCTACCCTCGAGCAGATCAACACTCCCACCCAACTTGGTGTCATCTGCAAACTTACTGAGGGTGCACTCGATCCCCTCGTCTAGATCATCAATAAAGATGTTAAACAGGAGTGGCCCCAAAACCAATCCCTGGGGGACACCACTCGTGATCGGCTGCCAACTGGATTTAACTCCATTCACCACAACTCTTTGGGCCCGGCCATCCAGCCAGTTTTTTACCCAGCAAAGCGTGTGCCCATCCAAGCCGTGAGCAGCCAGTTTTGCCAGGAGAATGCTGTAGGAAACGGTGTCAAAGGCCTTTCTGAGGTCAAGGTAAACAGCACCCACAGCCTTTCCCTCATCCAATAAGCAGGTCGCCCTGTCGTAGAAGGAGATCGGGTTTGTCAAGCAGGACCTGCCTTTCATAAACCCATGCTGACTGGGCCTGATCATCTGGTTGTCCCGCATGTGTTGTGTGATGGTACTCAGGATGAGCTGCATAGTCTGAGCATGTGTAGTAAAAATAGAGTGAGGGTCTTCTCCCCCTCTTAGTGGTCCACATCGTCTTCCTCACACTGTCCACTAGTTGAGCTTCAGGTTTCCCGTGTCCATACATCGTCACGGAGTGACCTCATCTGTCCTTCGGCTCCTGTTTGTTCCAAGGAGGTTAGTTTAGATCAGCTTCCAGTCACCTAACACTGGTGTCTTCTTAGACACTTGTTTTTAGGTTCCTGTTATCAGGGATGTACCCAGGGAGTTTTTCAGGCTGTCCAAGGTCTGTCTTATCTCCACTAGGCAAGGAGTTAAAGGTTTCAAAACATCTTACAAGTGGGTAATGATGGTAGTTAGGAAAACTGTATAAATGAAATTATATACATTGCAGTAAAATATGGGAAAAATAAAAGCTAGTAAAACACAAGTGATGCTTAACGTTAAAGCTAAATGTTCTACTTTACAGGTCCATGTACATTAGCAATTTCAAGTATACTTGTAGCAACTTCCCTTCACTCTAGACAGCCTTCTTCTCCGTTACAGACATGTAAAGCAGTTACCTGGAAAACGAATGCCTGCGCTCCTTTGGAGTCTTTTTAGATTCCATCCGTTCCTGAACCATCTGTAACTCATCAAGTCTGGACTTCTTCTTCTCCCTGTTAAAAGAAGTTTGACCTTTATTACAATTACAGCTTGACCTTTATCACAAAAAGACACCAAGAAACAAAACATGGCCAGTATGAGAAAATGTACTGCTTGCAGATGCAAAGGTGGACATGCTATTTAAGCAAAAGCTTTCTTAGGGACAGTTTTAGGATGACATTCGTCTTGTTTTAGTTTTGCATGATTACCATCTGCACCCAGAAAGTCTATTGGAGAAAACACTCTGTCATTTTTGCTGATGTCAGATGCACTCGAGTGTAACTGCCGTCCGACAGGCCATCGAAACACAGGCATGAAAAACAGCCCAACTTCATTGAGTCAAGCCCCCACTCTTCTTTAAGTCTTGTTGTTCTCTGTCAAACTCCTCCCTAGACAAGGGAGGCCAAAGGCATCCTGCTTGTGTCAGAAATTGCAGCAGGACCAGGGGAGCAACAGTCCCCCTGTCCGCGGCTCTGGTGAGGGTTTTTTCCAACCTCAGTGATTCTACGATTCTCCAAAAGAGGTTTTTGTGTCATTGGGATGGCATTTGAATGAGCTATTGGAACTGCTGCTGTTCCTCAAGCTGGTGACATGTCTGCAGGAGCTGGGGCATATCCTGGAGAAGGGAGAGTGCACCCAGCAGACGGAGGCTGCCCAGGTGGAAACTGAGGAGGAAACGGTTGTGGTGGTACCCCCGGGGGAAGAGGACATGCGCGGGGTGGTGGAGGATACAAGGGAGGTGGAGGCACAGGCACAGAGAGCGGTGTTGATGCTGGTAGTGTTGGGGCCTGAGTCCTCTGGGTATGTTCACTGTGCGGATGTCCTCGATTTGAGCTTCTAAAGAAACCCCAAAACACGAGTCACTGTTTGTTACACTCTGCCCTGATTTTAAAGGGGAAAGTGAATGGAGGAGGAGCGTGGTGGCGAGCACTTCTTGTTCTCAACTGAAGCATTTTTCTCCCCGCTTTTTGTTCATTTGAGACTACGCTCATTTCTTGGTCCTCAGACTTGCCTTCCACATCGTCACTCCCAGCAAATCCCTCAGTCTCCCCTTCTTATGGTCAGTTTGGCAACTGTGGCTGGAGGCTGCCCGTGCTAAAAGAGACACGTGCCAAGCGCTCCTCTGACACACCTTGACACCCTTAATACTTCACAGTTCTGGTCTTCAAAGTACTGCACAGACATTAACTCATCTTCTCTCAAACTTCTTTTAACATCTTCCGCACACGCTTCCTAGGTTGTTGCCTCATGGTGACATCTTTGGCCTGTTCTTGGCCCTGAATTTTCATTTTTTGCTTACTGAACTTGAGGTTTTAGACAATCTGTGGGATGGATCCTGGTTTTTGTTTTGACTTATTTTTAAGATTTTATACACACAATGCACCCTTACAATCTCTCTATAACACACAGATACCAAAAGGAAGGACTAACCTGACGCTGCAATAAACCAAAAGAGACTCCTCTCTCTCCAACCGAGAGAAAGCAGCTTGGCTATTTGAGATGACTAAGTAGTAAAATAACAGCGTTGCCTTTTCCAGTAGTTTGCTCAATCAGTATTAGTTAAGTTGTTAAAAAAAGAATATTGGAGACTGATTTCTATTGGGAAATCAATTTCTTCAGCCCTATTCAGCCAGTAACCAAGAGGGTGCCTTTCCATCTGATCCTTTAATTATGTTTCATTTTTACACGTAATTATGATTTCCTCACAAAGACTTCATTCTTCAGAGTCCTCTTTTCAATCATGTACTGGAGTTTTATTTTAAATAATCTTCCTGAGAGCACAGATCCCCTTTGTGAAGGCCAATTCAAATTAAGCCATTTTAAAATTAATTACCACATGTATTCTCCACAACGATCTGTGCATACTTATTCCCTTATAAATCAGCTGTTGTGTCCGTTATGTGTTTAACATGGTTAACAAGGTTACAAGCAGCAATATATTGAATTTCTGTAGCATACTTACACTTCCCAGTCTGGTCTGCCACTCGCCGAGCGAATTTTGCCAGCTCTCATTGGATGACCTTTTGGCATGGGGAGAGAAAAAAAATCCCCTTCAGTTTACCTGAAGAGAATTTTTTAAGAGAAATTTGTAAGTTACGGTTACTTACCAGTTGTGGGTATGGATCGTCCTTGGTAGCCCAGAAGACTCGGCAATGCTGGCCGTGTCAGTGCAGGAACCTGATAGCCCTTGTGAATCAGTGCAAACAGTTGGAAAATAAGCTCTACTAAAATACGAGAATCGCTGCATATGGTGGAAGAAAACCTACCTTCTCTTCCCAGAAACCGTGGATTGATGGGGGGAAGATTGAGGACGTCCTGTGGCAGGAGGGTTCAGAGCCACGAGTGTTGGTGGAGGTGCTGGTGGCTGCTGCTGCTGCTGCCTGTGCATATGGATCCTCTGTGCATAACCAGTTCCATTTCTGAAGCTGTTCACAGCCTAGAGGCAGAAAAACATTTACAAAGAGGTAACATGAACCTTCAGTAGCTCTAGGAACAAAAGCCTCCACAGAGTAAAATGACTTGTGTATTCCCGTATATACTATCCATCCTAAAATAAACCAACATACGGATATATTCAGATTAGATGTAAGGAAGAAATTCTTCCCTGTGAGGGTGGTGAGGCCCTGGCACAGGTTGCCCAGAGAAGCTGTGGCTGCCCCCTCCCTGGAAGGGTTCAAGGCCAGGTTGGACGGGCCTTTGGGCAACCTGGGCTAGTGGAAGGTGTCCCTGCCCGGGGCAGGGGGGTGGGACTGGATGGGCTTTAAGTTCCCTTCCAAGCCAAACCCTTCTGTGATACATGAACGCATCCCATTAAACACTGGTGTTAATGACTGGTAACTCAGACTATCTGTATGTAAAGCACTCCAGCGTTAACGCTGAATTTGAAACTGAGGCAATCCTGTTAAACACAAGTGTGACCTGAATTTGCCAGATTGTCTCTCAAGGGTTGCCAGCTTCTGTAACAACAGGGAATGTATTTGCAAAGTAAATTTAGCCTTATTCCATTTAGCCTTGTTCAAGGAGGTGTAAATTAATATTTTCTTCCCTTTCAGCTAATTGACTGACTAGACTTTTCTTACAAACAGTTTATCTAAAAGTCACTGCATTACCTGGCGTAGGCACTTGTTGGCAACTAAAGTATCGGGAGAAACACCTGCCTGATGACACGCTGGGCATGTATGTTCCTCACATTCCAGTAATGCCGTTCTAATACCTGGGTATAATCAGAATCATCAAAATAGGTTTTAGCTAAACTAAGGACATTGTCTGAGTTCTAATCAATTATAAAGGCCAGTAGATGGTTAATGGGTGAATATGAGTCCTGAACTGAGAGCATGAAGCTATAAATGTTCAGCAGTGCAAAAAATTTCTAGTATGCAGGAAACAGCTGCCCAGTTTTGTTATTTCACTATTGTAACATTTGAAGATGCAGAGTAGGCCGTGTCCTGATGTTTTGACTAGTCAGTTCTCCACTGTCTAGCACAGTGAGAAGTCCCCAACCTCAAGGTTCATGAATAAGACACATCTCCAGAAACCATTAGTAGGTTCAAGTTCTGACGGTTTTAACCAACTCTCCCGTGGAGAAGAATGTGGATTAAATGCCTAACGAGCCATTTGCTGCAGACCACAGTAAGTCACCAGCGTTGGCTCTATAGTTTTGTATGAGAGAAAGGACTGTGCACAAGCTCAATGCATTTGATAACTAATACTGTAATCAGCTGCAGCATTACACACTCTTCTCGTACTCATCCTTCCGCATGGAAAGAGGATTTAACTAGATGCATAAAAAGGGAAAAAAGCCTTCTGCCTCTGTTTTTTCCTTTCTACAAGAAGAGTCCTTTCCTATTCGGGGTATACTGAAGTATTAACCAGAGCTGGTAACAAAGGAATGTTATGATCTTTCTGCTGTCAGAAGATCAGGTGTGATGTTTGGAATTAACAAACATGGGAGTAACACTTGCATTCGTCACAGTAACTGTTTCCACAGAAGGGAATAATAACTGCATGGGACGTGATTTCTTTACAAATTAAACATAACAGCTCCTCCAGAATAGGATCGTCTGAGGAAAAGGAGGAAGAGGAAGGCTCCTCAGGTAAAAAGGGAGGCTTTTCCTTCTTTCCTCTGGCATAAGCTTCCCTGGAGGGGGGATGGGGAAGGAAAAAGAAAAAAAGTTAAAGATGGGTAAAGGAAAACTTTCCCAAGCTTTGGATTTTATCCAATGAAGACAGTAGGTGGCATTCTCACTCCACATTAGCCTTCAAAAATACAGGCATTTAGTTTAAACTACTTTTCTATAGCCAGAGCACTAGAAAAGGAAGGGGGGAACAATTTTCCTGCTGCAGAGCTCTTCCATTCATTGGATCAACTAAGAAATTAGCTCAGACTAGAGAAATCATTTTCTGACAGCTAGAAACCAGGTGAAATGAATCCCACCTCTCCTTTGCCATAGGATAAATGTAAATCGCAGGCTCAGGATAAAATCAGTCTCTGCCTAATTATGTTTTATAAATGGAAGAAGTCTATGTTACAGCTTCTGCAAAAGGAGATCCATGACAGAAAAACAGAGGTGCTCCCAAGCGCATTTTAAAACAGCCACTCTTGTCAGCACACAGCAGGATTTTCTTAGTTTACAGCAACAGGAAAACATCCCTCTGCTTCACACATGGGATCTGATAAATGTCAGAGGGAGAGGGAATCTCAGTCCAACAGCTACTTGTTAAATTCTGCAAGAAGCCTTAGCAAGATAAAACAGAAGCAAAAGGAGCTTGCAAAAAGAATGACGCCACTGTAAACACGACTGAAATGTTTTGCAAAAATATGGATTCTTAGCATACCACAAGCTTAACCAGCGTTCAGGCGCGTGAACAGCAGCACTGTCCTACTTTAATGTTAGAAATCATCACAGATTTTAAGGTTAAGATACAATGACAGTGCTTCTTCCCTCATAATTACAGATGCTGGCCAGCTTGGTGGCATTGCCACTCAGACACTGACACGTGGCTTCTCTCCTTCACTTTTTGGTCAGACCAACTAATTCCATACTCACGCATTAATGATTGGTATTGCATATCTTCCAGTCTTTGTCAGCATAGCGTCCTTTGTATTGGGATCTTCCACCTCCACCATGAAACTCCTGGGAATTCCTGTGCACTTTTTAAGTCTGGGAACAGACTGAAAATTACTGTCCTGTTAAGAAAAGCAATGCAGACATAGCTCATCTTAAGACCCACATTTAAAATGACATTTCAACCACTATTCTAAGCAGCAAAAGCCTTTAATCCTCTCCTTTTACCTAGCCTAAGGGTTGCTCAACTGAAATATTCTTTTTCCTAATTGAATATAGCCAGGACGCTCCAAAGGCTCGAGCGGTGTTCTGAACTCATTCGACATTCTTTGGCTCAACTTCAGGGTCCTTAAGGGTGAAATATCCCTCAGCTCACCATCCCCTCAGAGGAGAGGCACAAACCCCCTCTCCTCCAAAGTGCAGTTCAGAGGGAGAGCTTAATGCAGGGCTCTGGGTCGGCCACAGGGGAAACTGATATTCACCACCTACAGGTGAAGGTTGAATTCAGAGCTGATGCACGTACGTTCAGTGAGTAACGTTAAATGGCATGAATACTCAACCGGAGACTTGTGTAATTATAACACGCAAATATTCAATAGATGGGATCAAGAGAAACGTCATCTTTTTCTGCAAAATACTAAAAACTACAAACTGTCATTAAAAAGAGTTAAGACGAGAAAAATTTGCAGTAACATTGAAATATATAAAAATATACATTAAAGTTCATAGAGAAAGATCTATGGACATATATAATGACTATGACCTCGAAGAAAGAAAATTTCCCATTGAAAATTCCAGCTTTCCCTGGAATTTTGAAGGGCTTTGCACCACTGCCATAGAACCTCTGTATTTCAGCCCAAGAGACACAATTCCTAATAGGGGTATTGATGTAATTGCTGTGTAACTGCCAAGGTAAAGCAATTAAAAACCAAGTGACACCAGAAGCCCCCCACAATCTTACCCCATTTGTTGGGCAGTTCTTTATATAGTGCCCAGGTTTTCCGCAGCGAAAGCAAGTATAGGACGGTGGAGGTGGACCCAAGGGTTTCTTCACATAACCAAAAGTTTTTTGGGTGAGGATCCCCATTACATGGTACTGGTCTGAGGGGTTCACCTGGCATGTTAAAACAATTGTGCTTAGCATCAGTTTAGGTTAGAAGAAAGTTTAAAGGCTTCTGAACTCAATTTTTACACACGCTAGGGTCCTATAGTGGTAAATTAAGATTGCTGTCTTTGGGTTGTGTCAGCAGTGCAGGATTTGGCCATTCCCTATACAAGAAAAGCCAGTAACTGTCCATCTAAAACTCTGCCATGTAATTCAGGGTAGGACTGAATGTTGTTGACGTAAATCTTATATAAAGAACTACCTCCAGAAGTGTTACTACTTCTTTCTGCAAATTAAAATAAACAATAGCTCTTACCATTTTGAAAAAAATAACTTGTTCACAAGAGCAGAAGCCAAAGCATTTGGACAGAGTGGACATGTGCTTGTTACCAGCATTGCCCAGGAAACCCCACCAGGAAATCCCAGCAGGTTGCAGTACATGCCATGTCCTAGAGCGGATACACTGGAGTTAGCCTGCAGTCTTTCAATACCCAAGGATACTCCTTCAAATTTGCAGCACCAACTTCACAATCTATAGAATACTCAGTACACTTCAGCCTCAAAGTCAGTTGTTATTGCAGCACAATGAGACAAAACTGTTGGTCCTTAACAGCGATGAGAAAAAGAATCATTACCACACCGCTTCCCAAAATACCGCTACTCTGAAATTTGCCTACACTGCTACAGCTACTGCTTCACTCCAACTTCCCTTAAGACAAAATTTCTGCCATTCTTCTAGCACTTGCTCTAGCCACATGCACAAACAATACTTTCTTATTCCTTATGGATCAAGCTTTTACACTTGACTTGGCTTTTTTACCATCTGTAGTCAGGTTCCTGATAAGCAGTAAAGCACCTTGTCTTGTAGGCACTCCCCTCTTCTCCCCACTCTACCCCCATTAAAAACCACACTCACTCTACCCCATGGACAGACCTTGAGTCTAAACTAAAAAACTGGCTTTTGTTTGAAAACTGTCATTTAAATGGCTATCCATGGCTGAAGTACTTCTAATGGTCTTATTTTTTCAGCATGAGGGGCCTCTGAAAAGCTTAAAGATTACAAACAATCACCTTACTCACGTTTTGCCCACAGTTTAATCGCACGGAGCGTGAGCCGGAAGTTCTCCTCATTTGGCACTAGATGTAGCATTTCATCTGTAACTCTAAGAAAAAATTGAAGGACAGAAGTTCCTAGTAACAGGTACAGGTCTGTTTTATGCTACGCTGGATCAATAGCTTACAGTTTATCGTTCCAATCTATGAAAATAAGTTTG
Source organism: Strix uralensis (assembly GCF_047716275.1). Classification (NCBI taxonomy): domain Eukaryota; kingdom Metazoa; phylum Chordata; class Aves; order Strigiformes; family Strigidae; genus Strix; species Strix uralensis. Next base: position 42,569,585 of record NC_134012.1, read on the forward strand.
GATTACTTGCTTTGTAGTATGTTAAAAATTACAGATTACACATAACATTCAGTATCCCTTCAGGTAACTGGTGCCCTCAACAGCTTTGTCATAGTTCATAGATTATCGCCAACCATTTTTAACAAGGCCTTTCTAGAGGATTCCAAAAGCCAGGTTTCTTTCGACAGCCAGGAACAATTAAACCAGTCACTGTTAAACAGTAAGCAAGTTAGGCTTAAATATCTTTATTTTTTCCTATGAACTACCACACATTTTTCTCTATCAAGTGCTCCACCTATTCACCTGAAGCAGTCTCTGTGGCAAACTGGAACAATGCACACACCCTTATCCAAGAAACATGAAATACAGGTCTATCTAAACACACAGCTCCTTGAAACATCTACATTTAAGCCCACTCACCACCTCCTCAGATCTCAAGTACACAGGAGATCAGCTTATGCCCCTTGTACAGAAACTGGAGTTGTGTCATGTGCATTCTAGACAACTTCAGTAACACTTTCTTCTTAAAGATGTGTAAATATGCTCACCATTTAAGCTCAGTATACATCCAGGCTTCTCAGATGCCAGTCATCTCCGTGATCAAGATTGTCAGAAACAGTTTGCACAGATGGTCTTGCAAACACCAGGTCAATCTTAAGAGGAAAAAAAGTGCCAACCATGAGTTAGAATGCTGCACTGTTTGTGAACAGCACACCAGTGGGGGACAGTTAGTCAAGTCTAGAAAGAGGGGTTAACATTTGCATTTAGAACTATGTGACTATAGATACATCTCCCAAGAGATTTATTTGCCAAAAAACTCAAGAAAATTGCTAGAAGTTTCATATTTTATTTACAAACCCCTTAATCTACAAAACCCCCTTTCTAAGGGAAAGGAAGGGGTTTTTAAGTTGAAAAAGATTACTCTAAACTTAGAATTTCCATTAAAAGGGAATTTAAAATTAATCATAGAATTAAGACGTAAGTTCAACCACCTCAGGTGTACTTCAGCAAAGGAGAGAGCATTTTCTCTATTCAGTAAGCCCTTTTGATCCTGAAGCATCTGCTTCATAGCACAGTCTGAGGCAAGGAAGTTATTCTGTGAATGTCTGCACCAGACAAAGGCCACAAGAAGGTCACGGAACAAGTGACTTCATGAGAGTGGTACCAAGCAGTGACTTGCTTAGGTACTACAGCACGCAGGTCTCCATTCACTGTACAAGAGGCAGTCAAGATACAAGGATTCCTGCAGCTGACAAACCCAGGCAGGAGTCACATGAGTACCTTCACTTGCCATTTTCCAGATTGTTTGTCTCATGACCACTTCATTTTTGATTTGCAACAAAGCATTTAGTCTGCTGACAGGATTCACACAGTGAACTACCCCATACCCATCCCTCTGTAGAAAGCCAGCTTGTCAGAGCTGGGAGGAGTCAGCAAAGACCCTGTCTCTGCTCCCACTCTGCATGGTCCCTGGGAGATAAGTGCCATTCCAGCAGGCTCCCCCGCTCTAAGCACAGGGCAGAAAGGGGTGTCCCTGATATCCCCCCACCTGCCAGGCTTCCTGGGGGCTTATTTTCCTATCAGCTCCCATTTTACTGCAGCGTCTTCTCCTGGGATCGGCTGTGGTCAGGCCGTTTAATTACAGTTTCCTGAATACACTCTAAGGTACCAATAACCTTGTAAAACAGCATGGTCGCAGCTCCCTGGAGAAGTTCTCCTGTTCCAAAGGAAGAAAAAAAGCAAAACGCTTACCTCAAAGCCATCAAACTCAAACTTGACAACTGGTACAGACGCATCTTCAACTGCCTGTAAAGGAGCGGATGACTGTGTAAGAAAACATCTTTTTGTACTTTCATGTTCTTCCTAAATGGTGATAAACTACAGAATTTACACTGCTAAACTACTTAGTATAACGACTGAGTTGCTTCCGAACCAAAAAAATTGTTAGTAAGCTGCAAGCAGTATGGCACTAATACGGTCTAATATTGGCTTTAAAAAGTTCCTTAGCCAGGAGATTCAGAGGCTGATCCTGTGTTGTAATGAACCAGCAGTGCACAACGAGCCGTCAGTGTCAGTGCTGGTAAGGCACTTACCTTGGCAGTGAGGAAGAAAAGTAAGAGATTTCTGTTGCTATCTTACTACTGGTTAACATCCAGAGAAATCTAAAAAGTTCTGTCCACATCTGACAGTGCGCACTAGCCTCCCTTATTTTGATTTTCTACCGTGCCTGAGGGGCTGTCAGATACCTTATGGGACAGTTTTCAGTGCTGCAGACCCCTTGTCAGAACTGTGCCACAGCCCACTGAGAGTCTGTTCTCAGGGGACAGTCATCCCAGCAAAGGCTCATTCGCTGTGCACATGAAGTCTTTCCAAATGTCTACACGAGGAAGACCAGGCTAAGAGGAACGCTTCTCAGGAGCTCAGTGTCACAGGCGAGGTGCACAATACATCACCCGGGGGTGATTTTACAAAGCAGTCTGCACGTTCACAGCGCAGCCCCTACTCACTTGATGTCAAGCTGACAGCGTGTGTCCCTTCTGCAACGTCTCGGGCTGAGTGGCCAGAGAGGAACAGGACCAGGGGAGAATGAACTAGAGGTTCTAAAGTACATCCAGAGGGACACCATGGCAAAGGTGCTGACAGAAGCCTTTCCACATCACCTTCAACTGCCTTAGCTTTCAGGCTGCCCCTTCCTCTTCTGCCCCTTACTAGACCTAAGATTAAAGCAAGGCTCCTAGGGACAAACTTGCTTTCTGATACAGCTGACTCATTCTCAAACCACGGGCAGGGGAGAAGTGTACTGATACAAGGAAATGATCACCTGCTTTGCAACTTATTTACTTACAGCAACTTATAATGATTTCTGAATATTGCTTAATAATCCTGCTTGCCCAGACTGTTCTGTGGAAACTTACCAAGAACTACAATGTTCAGCAAAAGTAAGAGACATGTCCTTGGAAAGCAGATGGGTTCTAACAAGTTTAGTCTTTGTAGTGGATAGATAGCCATGTATGGATGGTAGAAACTAATAGACTGGTGCTTTTAGATAAGATAGAGGTGGGAACCACTCTTGTTATTCAAGAAATTGGCTAAGAGAATCTGCACATGCTCCGAGGAGAAGTAAAAGGTGAGGAGGACTGTGAGCCTTCCTCCAACAGACCCCCGGAGACGCCCACCAGGAGGCAATGCGCAGGTGCAAAGAGAACATAAACTGCTGACACCAGCCTCTAGAGCTAACGCAGCCTCACTTATGCATATGGATGTTTGTGTTATGTAATCCGATGACTATGTATATCCACACTCTAGAAGTTTCCGGTAAAATGTGCTGTTGGGGTGCAAGCTTTGTGGAGAAATCCCCTTGCACCCCAGCACCAGACTGGTGCTTTATAAATCTCTGTAAGTTGTAGAGTCTGTTTCCGCAAATCAGGTTAAAAAGAAATTCTGGGGGAAAACTGTGGGATTTGGTGGTCAAACATCGATCTGGGGACCAAGGGCCATTTTGGAGTGAAAAGGGGGGGTCTGGGATCGGGGGGACTCACCCCGCAGCACCCAGGTGAGGGTGGCCCCAGTGATGGTGGAGGCGCCGTCCCCCACCCCCACGGCATCCCTTGGGGTACCCCTGGAGCAGCAGCACCTGCTGGGGTAGGACAGGTACCCCTGGGACCTCCAGGAATCCCAAATCCCCCCTGCAACCCACCCAAACTGCATTTGCCACACCCAGGTCAGTCCAAAACACCCTCAGCCCCCCCAACCCTCCCCACCTCATTAGCACCCCTCCAGATACTATTGGCCCCCCAGTTCTCCATTTTACCCCCCAAAACCCCAAATATCTCCCCGGGACCCTACCAGCCCACCCCCAGGACTCCCTGAAGCCCCATTAGCCCCCCCAGGAGACCCCCAGTATCCCAATAACAACCCCCAGGCAACAAGACCCTCCCCCAGACCTCAATACCTCCCTCAAAACACCCTCAGGACCCCAGTACCTCCCCCAGAACCCCATCCAGGACGTCCCCAATCCCCCCACCTCAGACACCAATATCTCCCTCAAGACCCCCCCCCGAGGACCCCAATAACCCTCCCAAACCCCTCCTGGACCCCCCCCCCGACTCCATTACACTCCCTCTAGGACCCAAATAACCCCCCCAGGGCCCCAATAACCCCCATAACTCCCACAGAACCCCAATAACACCCCCCCCAATAATCCCCCGGGTCCCCAATCCCCCCTCACGGCACAGGCAGGAGTGTGGGCAGGTGCTGGGGGGGGACAACGTGCTGGAGCCCCCCCGGGGGTCCCCTGGCCCCCACAGGGCCTACTTCCTGCTGACAGTCTGCGAGGGCTCTTTGGTCTGCAGTGAGGCGGCCTAGGCAGGAGGTCCTCCAGCTCTCTGTCGTCTCTCTGCTATGGGGGTGTTTGGGGGATATGGGGTGTGATTTGAGGGTCTATGGGGGGGTTTAATGTGATTTGGTGTAATATGGGGGTGTTTGGGGGGGAAACGTGGGGGTGATTTGGGGGGATCAGGGGGATTTTGGGGGAATATGGGGGATAGAAGGGTATTTTGGAAGGATATGGGGGTTTGGGGGTGATACGGGGAGGTTTTGAGGTGATTTGTGGGGATTTGGGGAGATATGTAAGGGTTTGGGAGGGTTTCAGGGCATATGGGGTGTTTGGGGGGATATGGGGAGGTTTTGGGAGTGATTTAGGGGATATGGGGGGGGTTTAGGGCTGATTTGGGGGATATAGAGGAGGTTTGGGGGTATAGTTGGTTTGGGGGTGATATGGGGGGGTTGAGGGGATATGGGGGTGTTTTGGGGTGATTTGGGGGGTTATGGGCTGTTTTGGGGTGATATGGGGGATATGGGAGGGGTGATTTGGTGGGATATGGGAGGTTTTAGGGTAATATGGGGGCTATGGGGGGGTTGTGGTGATATGGGGGTTGTCTGGGGTGATTTGGGGGTGCTAAGGTCTGTGGGGAGCACTGTGGGGGTGCGGTTTGGGGGCGGCTGTACTGCACTTTGGGGTCACAGGCCCCCCCTCTCCGCCCCCTCTTCTCCCGCAGCCGCACTGATGCACTTTGGGCAGCGTCTGTGCATGGTGGTGTACCCCTCCCCCCCCGGCCCCCAAAGTGACACCCCCCGCCCCCCCCCTCCAGTGACCCCCCCATCTCCGCCGGTCACCTCCCAGCCCCTCACTTCCCCGCCCCCCTTACCCCTGAGCCTGGTGGGTTGCTCCCCCCTACCCCACAAGTGCCTTAAACCTGCTGGGGGGGGGGGGGGGGGGGGGAGGGGCGTGGCTTGTGGAAGTCCCACCCCATTTCATTTTTGGTGTATTTGGGGGGGGTTTTCTCTCGGGGGGGCGGGTGGGGGGTCCTAAGGGAATAAAGGACCTTGCAGTGAAGGTGTGGGGTGGAGTCGGTGTCAATGTGGGGGGGGGGTTGTAGGTCCTACAGAAATATTTTGGGAGTGGGGCTGGGGGGGCTGTGAGCCTCCAGCTGCCTTGTCAGCAAACCAGGCTGCCCCGGCGTGCCCCAGCACGGCTGTCTTCTCCATCTGAAGCTTTGTTTTAGGCTATTTACAGCATTTTTTATTTGTTTATTTACTTGTTTATTGATTTAAAAAATCAAAGGCAAGCTGAGGTCTTGCTCAGTACCGTGCCTGCGGGCCATCTAAAAGGTATTTGTACCCCCTGGGGCTGGCGGGGAGACCCAGCGCTACGGCTGCCCCCTTCACCCACCAGAAACCCCCGACCGGCTCCTTACTTTGGGAGCGTTTAGTATTTCCCTGTGCAGAGGAAAATTCTGTTGGGGGAAACCCCCTGGCAAAGCTGCGCCTGGCACTGCTGCAGGACTCCAACCCAGGAGTGGGTGCAGCGTTTGAGGGGAGGGTTTCTACCGCCCAGAGGGGACGTTTGGTTTGTACCATTGCCATGAGTTCTGGGGCTCTGAGGAAACCGCCCAACAATCCGTGTGCAGGGATGAGGGCCCTGGGGGACAGCGAGCTGCTGGGGATGGTGGCCCCATAAGGACCTTCAGCCCTTCCTGGCCACCGTGCACTGCCTAGGTCTTGCCCTCACCCTGAGCTCACGGCGCTGCTCCTGGGAGAAACCCAAAACTCCCCAGGACGTGCTGCTGGGCAGCCTGCTCGAGCTGAGCCTGCTTGAGCCCAGCTTGGACCAGACGACCTGGACAGGCTCCGTCCAACCTCCACCCTCCCGCGTGACTCTGGGCTTGGGTTTCCCTCCTACAGCACCTCGACTCAGCCCTGACGCCCACTGGGAAGGGTGCTGGGACAAGGGACCAGCCCAAACTCCTCCCCCAGGATCCATCACAGAACAACAGCCCCCACTCCAGACTGTCTTGTGGCAGACTCCGTCACAAGAGAGAAAACAACTTTTTATTGCAAACAGCAACGCTGAGGGCCCCAAAGTCAGCGGATCAGGCGGTGACAATGAATCGGCACCTGCAAGGAGAGAGTCAGAAAGCTCTGGTGAGTCCCTGGCGGCAGGAAGAGGCAGGGTTGTGCTGCCCTCTCCGGGGAACACCGTGTGTGAGGAATTGCTGACGGCCCAGAGCAGAGAGCTGTTGCTGGCGCTGGCTACGGGGTGGCTCTGGCGCCTCGTCCCCCGGGCAATGCCCTTCGAGCCCCGAGCACGCGCAGAGACGCGCAGTGCCCCTGTGCCACGCCGCAGGGCTCGGCCGGGAGCCCCTGGGCCCTGCCAGGGAGTTATTTCCAGACCCCGCGCAGCACCGTCCCTCGCTGTCCCTCGCCAGCGCGTTGGGCTGACGCAGAGGAGTGTGGAGAGGTGTGAAAGTTGGGCAGAGAGCCCGGCACGCACCTGGGCTGCCCGACCTGCTGCGCCTTCCCGCGTCTTTTCGCTGGTCCGTCGCCAGAAGCACCTTCTCTCTTCCTCCTCTTCTTTTCCACGCAGCTTTCGCTCTCTTCTCCCCAGGCTTCTCTTCTCTTCCGGCTCCTCTTCTTCTCCTCGTCATGGGCAGAGCCTGCAAATCTTTCCATCCCACAGCGGGATTAGATAGGGAAAGCCACGACTCACTGGAGTCAGTTCTGATTTTAACCAAAGCGAGCTCATTTTACCTTCTTTCCTCTGGAAACCTGGCCAGTTGTTCTGGGCGCCCCAGGGAGTCTGCCATGCTCTCGGGGGTGGCTAGAGGCAAAGCTGGCGGTGCCTAAACCAGAAATGTCACAGTTGGCATGTGGCAAGGGGTGACCTGGAGTGGTAAGCGACTCTTTGCTAAATTGGTACCCGAGATCTCCAGAGGAGATACCTTGGGCTGGTTTGCATCAGCCACAGTTCACACAGTCCCCCTGCTGACCCCCAAATAGACCTGAGGAAGCTCTGATGAAGTAGGGCCTGAGCAAAACCCCCCTGAAGTTGACAGCTGCTCCCCTCTGCCTCTTTGTAGGCATTTTGTGGGCCTTTGGTTTGATTAAGCACCTGCCGAGTGCATTTGAGACACAACCTTGCCAATTTCCCTTGCTATGTATCATCCCAAGGGGTGGAGGAATAACCCAAACCCACACCAGCTCTACTGCCAGGCAGAGGCACAGCAGCGACTCCCCTCCTACCCCAGACACGCTGTCACCGTGTTTGGGGAGCTGACGTACCTCTCCCACTTCAGACTCCACCGCCGTATCTCCCCCATCTTCCGTGAGGACACCGAGCAGAGAGGGGGGTGCATGCGGCAAAGCTTCTGCTCGGTGCTCGGTGTCCACTTTGCCTGCAGGGACACTTTTCTCTTCCAAACTCAGGTCTAGAAAGCAAAAGCATGTGCAACATGGTGACTTCCTGGAAGCAAACAGAGCTAAAGCAACCCCCACCCAAAGCCCTACACTTCTGTGGTCAGCCCTCCGATGCCCTGTCTGCAGGTTTCAGCTCATCCTGCAGAGGAAGACGTTCATGTTTGGAGAGCAGTGGCAAGAGAGGCCACAGGACAAGCGGGACTGAGAGGACAACACTCGATGCCCAGCCCTGTCAGAAGCAACACGGAGGTTTCTGGTGTCCCAAGCCCCAGCCGGTGCCAACCCTCAGTCCCCCCTCTCACCTCTGAAGCTCTCCAGGGGGACTGGCAGCTCCTTGTCTGCTGGGCTGGAAAGGCTGCCTGCGTCCTCCTCAAAGAGATCCCTGCAGTTCTCCACCAGAAACTCCACCAGCACGTTCACCTGCACACATCAAACCGTGGGTCTCAATCCCCCTGCCTGACAAGGGACCAAGCAGCCTTTCCCACCCCTGCCCCCTGCTCCTGCCCAGAGGCTGTGGCTGTGGGGCTGCTCCTCCAGGCAGCCACCCCGACAGCATTTGCTGGTGGGAGGAGGCCTGCAGAGCCCTCTGCGCAGCCAAGCGCTGGTGGGCCGGGAAGGCTGCCCCGGCGGGTGGGGACGTGTACCTTGTGGGTCACCTCCAGCATGGCCTCCAGTGGGAGCAGGTCTGCGTGGGCTGGGCTCAGCAGGTTTGGCCCAACGCAGACAGCCAGGTTGCTGCAGCCCATCCTGCTGGTGGCTGCGTGGTGGCCGATGTGCTGGAGGAGGGACAGCAGCCGCTTCAGGAGGAGGAGGTTGGCTGCAGGCAACTTCTCGGCCACCCTGGGGGAACAGGAACACGGCGCTAATAAAGCAGATGTTGCCCACAGCGTTCCCCAGACTCGCCCGAGGCTGGTGGGAGCCAGCGCAGCTTTCCAGGTGCTCTGGGCCAGCGGTCAGGGCTCCTGCTCAACAGGCAGGCTGCTGCCCACACTTACGCTCTCAGCTCCCTGATCTTCTCCTCCCTGCTGGCTTTCTGCATCGCCGCCATCCAGTCCTCGTAGAGGTCAGTCACAAGGAGCTTGCAGGGGATGCTCCGGAGGAAGTCCTGCAAGGCCCAGGGCTCCAGGTGAGCCTTTGAGCACTCGGGGCCAGCCAGGAACTCCTCCAGCCACAGGGCAGAAGCGCTCACCTTCAGGATGGCGGCCAGCAGCAGCGCGGGCTGGCTTCCCAGGTCGACGTCTGCGCCGCAGTCCAAGGCCTCCCGCAGCTCCCGAAGCTCTGTCCCACCGGCGGCTCTGCGGAATATCCCCTCCGTCGACGGTCCTTCCTGCTTCAGCACAGCCAGCAGCTCCTGCAGGAGAGGCAGGAGGACAGTTGTGTCGCTGAGGAGCCACCTTCCAGCGGCGGTGGCCAGAGCACTGCCCCAGAGCTGGCTCCGTGCTGGGGGTGAAGAGCCCAGTGCCCCATCCCCGGAGCTCCTGGGGACACCTGCTGCCCCTCCGGAGCCTGCGGAGGGAGGGCTGGGGACCCCCTGGACAGGCTGGCTGACCTGGATGGGCCGGGGCAGTGTGCCATCCTCGCAGAGGGCTGCCAGGGGCTGCCCAAAGAGCGCCCTGCTGCAGCCGGAGCCCGCCTGCCCTGGCGCCAGGACAGAAGCCGGGCTCCGCCGCAGAGCGAAGGGCCAGGGCAGCCCCCTCCACCTCCTGCTGCTGCTGCTGCTACTGCTTCTGTTGCTGATCCCTCCTGCTGCAAAGGAAAAGAGAGCAAGAGCCCATCAGTGGATGCCGCCAGGCCAGCGCTCCCGGAGCCTGCCCTGCCCTGCCTGCAGCATGGTGCTGAGCAGTGAGGCAGGACAGGCAGGGAGCCGGCAGCTGGAACCACGGCTCCAGCTCAACAGCTCCGGCTCGGGGGTTCCTGAGAGCCTGGGACAGCCTGGCCCAGTCCTGGCCCTGTCCTCCTCCAGGCTGTGGGCAGCACCAGAGGCTGCGTGTCCCTGCAGAGCCACGTCCATCGGCCGCTGCCCAGCGCTGTCCTTCCTTCTCTGGCTGACGTCCTCCCTTGGGCTGCCCAACCTGGATGGGGACACTCAAGGGACAAGTGAGCACAGCCCAGCCGCTTGCAGGAGGGGCCTTTCTTTCCCAAACTCACCTGGTGAACGGCAAAGTCTCCCTTCACTGCTCGACGGGACCGTTGGAGGCCCTTGCTTGAGATCAGCCTGCAAGAACCCGGCACCAGCAGCCTGAGCACCGCGGAGTGGGGACCCTCTGCCCTCCTGGGCTCTCTGACCCGTGTGGCAGGTTTTCTCCCAGTGCCACCAGCAAGGATATGCCAGCATTCCTGGTGGCTCCTCAACCCTCCCCACTCCCTGAATTGCACCAGGGGACCCTCCCTCCCTCCCTCCCTCACAAGCTCACCCCACTGCATGCCCATCCCTGCACCCCAGCACAGCCAGAGGGGAAAGGCAGCTGTTCTCACCTCTGACTGGTGCTCCACCAGCCTCTCCAGGCTCCTGGTGCTGAACGGCCTCCACTGGCAAGAGAGAAGCAGCGGCAGAAGGTGAGCAGTGATGCCTGTGCTGCTCGGCTGGAGGAGCAGTGCTGGGGACAGCGCCCAGGCCAGACAGACACTCACGGCATGGCGGCGGCTCAGCTTCTCCAGGAGCTTGAGTGACGGGACAAGGGTCACTTGGGGCTTCTTGGCTCCGTCAGGTATCCTGTGCACCGGGAAGGGACAGAGCTGGGTGAGCCCCAAGCTACCTCTTCTCTCTCATCAGGCAGCTCTCCCCGAGAGCTGCCCACAGCCGCGGGGGCACCTCTCCCCAGCTGGGGAGCTGTGTTCCCCCATCTGGCTGTGCCTGCAGCACCCCCCAGCTTACCCCAGCAATGTATGCACCCACAGCTCCTTCAGCGCCTGGGAGCTGCAGCAAGAGGAGAAACAGCGTCAGGCCCCGCTGCCCCCCAGCCCGTGGGCAGAGGCGGATGCCTGCACAGCCCTGCCCCCTGGGGAAGGACACAGGGGCAGGACGAAGCGCCATGGGGCGGGACAGAGCTGCTGCCCAAGCCCTGGCTCCCTCTGTCCTGCCACAGCACCTGCTTTGGTCCTTCCCTTCTGGGGATCAAAAGGTGACCAGGGGATGCAGGACGCAGAAATGCCCCCCATCCCTCCCTGCCGGCGTGCTGCCCGCTCCCTGCCCAGGCTCTGCACGGAGGGCAGAGGCCCTTCACAGGAACCTCTCCTGCCCGGCCGTGGGACATGGCACCACGACTCACCCGAAAGTGGCAGTGCAGGAGCCCCTGGGCCAGAGGAAGATGAGGGAGCTCCTCTCCTCGCGGCTGCCGACACCCTCCACCTCTTCCTCCCACGCCGCCTCCTTCCCGTCACTCAGCACCCACAGCTGGTCCAGGGCCAGGCGGAGCTGTGGGCGCAGGGTGGTGCCACCTCTGCAGAGAGCAGAGGCAGGCAGTGAGCTGGAGGTGGCCTCCTTGGGGTGCCCCCCCGGGCAGAGCCCTGCTCCCCTCCTGCCCTTGGGATGGGCATTGGTGCATCCAGCACACAGGTCCTGGGGCCGGGGGCCAGGGTGTCCCAGCCCTTGAGCCGGGGCCAGGGATGGGGCAAGGGCAGCTCGGTCGGAGGGTCTTACCGCAGCTTGGTGACCACCAGTTCCTCCTGGAGGAGGAGAAGGCGCCTCTCGCTCCTCTTGCAGCCCCGGGTCAGCTGCACGTCTGCGCTCAGCACCGGCTCTGCATCGGCGAGAGCGTCCCTGCGGAGCAGAGCACGGCAGGCATCAGAAAGGCCGCTGCTGCGGGGCCCGGCCGTGCCCCCCTGTCCCCGAGCCACAGGGGGAGCCCACCTGGAGCCGCAGCAGCCGTTGGCCTGGCCCATCCTGCCCGGGACAGGAGGACCCTCGCTGTGCACCAAGGATGCGGCCCAGCCGGTGACAGCGAGGATGGGAAGCGGGTTGCCGGAGCCTGGTCAGCGCTGCTCGGCCAGACCCTGCCTCCTCCCAGTGCCGCTCTGTGCCAGCACAGCTCCGTGCTGCCGGCGCTGGGGGCTGTTGGCTCCAACTGATTGACAGCCCAAGCCCAACGGACAGTGGGAGGGGCCACAGGCTGGGCGTTCTCTCCAGCATGGCCCCGCCTCTCTAGCATGGCCCCGCCTCTCTTGCCCTGGGGAGCCCAGCGCAGGACGGAGCAGAGGGAAGGACCCCTCCTCCCTCCACCTGCTGGCAATGCCTCTTGCCTTGGGCTTCCCCGCTGGCTCCCGGGCTCCAGCTGCACTTGGTGCCGCTGCTCACCACCCTCTGGCCTTGGCTGGTCAGCCACTTTCTACCCACCTCCCCCTCTCCTCAGCCAGCCCACGCTGCTTCAGCGTCTCCACGGGGCTATTCTGGCAGACGCTGCGGAAAGCCTTCCTCACGTCTGGGTGGACAGTGGCCACCGCACTCCTCTCGTCTCCCCAGCCAGTCATTTCACCACAGAAGGTTATTAGGTGGGGCCAGCAGGGTTTCTCCTGCTGACTCCATGCTGACGCCTAGTTCCAATGACCTTCGTTCCTTCATGTTTCTCATCCAATATAATAATACAATAATATTATAATAATTATAATAATAATATAATGGTGCCTGGGACACACACACACACACACACAGAGTGACAGAGAGGGGTGTCTTGGGAGGAACCAGGCACCTGGGGAGTCCCCAGCCCCACTCTGAGGGAACCCAGGTGTCCGGGGAGTACCCTGGTGTGTGTGGGGGTCACTGGAGTGGAGGTTGGCCACGGGGGTGTTTGGGGAAGTTTTGGGGTGATTTGGGGTACATGGGCTGATTTGGGATGATATGGGGGGCTTGGGGGCATATGGGGAGGTTTTGGGGGTGATTTAGGGTATATGGGGGTTTTTGGGGTGGTTTGGGGGGATATGGTGTTTTGAGGGGATATGAGGGTTTGGGGAGTGATTTGGGGGGTATGGTGGTTTGAGGGGATGGGGGGGTGATTTGGGGTATATATGGGGGTTTGGGGGGATATGGGCAGGTTTTGAGGAGATTTGGGGGTATTTGGGGACATATGGGGGATTTAGGGGGGATTTGGGGGGGTTGGGGGGTATGGGAAGGTTTTGGGAGTGATTTAGGGGATATGGGGAATTTTGGGGTGATTTGTTGAGATACGGGTGGTTTTGGGGTCATATGGGGGATATGGGGGAATATGGGGGTGTTTTAGGTTTATTTGGGTGGTTATGGGGGTTTTGGGGGATGTGGGGTTGATTTGGGGGGATATGGGGTTTTGGGGGGGTGATTTGCTGAGATATGTGGGGGGTTGGGAAGGTATGGGGGATATAAGGGGGACTTTAGAAGGATATGGGGGGTTATGGGTGTAATGGGCAGGTTTTGAGATGATTTGTGGGGATATGGGGAGATATGGAGGGGTTTGGGGGGTTGGGTAGACATGGGGGATTTTGGGGGCATATGGGGATGTTTTGGGGGTGATTTAGGGGATATGGGGAATTTGGGGGTGATTTGTTGGGATATGGGTGGCTTTGGGGTCATATGGGGGCTATGGGGGGCTATGGGGGTGTTTTAGAGCTATTTGGGTGTTTGGGGAGTTTTGGGGGATATGGGGCAGTGGTTTGGGGGGATACAGTTTATTTGGGGGTGATTTGGTGGGATATATGGGTGTTTGGGGGTATATGGGGGATAGAAGTGGTATTTTGGAAGGATATGGTGGGGTTTGGGGTGATATGGGAAGGTTTTGAGGTGATTTGGGTGTATTTGGGGAGATATGGGGCATTTAGGGGGGATTTGGTGAGATATGGGGGGGTTTGGGGGCATATGGGTAGGTTTGGGGGGTGATTTAGGGGATATGGGTGGGTTGTGGGTTGATTTGGGGATATAGAGGAGGTTTAGCGGGTATAGTAAGTTTGGGGGTGTTATGGGGGTGGTTGAGGGGACATGGGGGTGATTTGGGGTTTATGGGGGTTTTGGGGGATATGGGGGTGTATGGGGAATTTTAGGGGTGATTTGGGGATATATGGGGGGGTTGTGGTGATATGGGGGTATATGGTGGGGTTGGGGGTATCTGGGGGTGATTTGGGGGCATATGGGGAATTTTGGGGTGATTTGGTGGTATATGGGGGGTTTGGATGGGATATGTGGGGGAAACTTGGGGGATATGGGGGTGTTTGGGGGATATGGGGGATATAAGGGTTATTTTGGAAGGATATGGGGGGTTTTGGGGTGCTATGGGAAAGTTTTGAGGTGATCTGGGTAGATTTGGTGAGATATGGGGGTTTGGGGGGGTTATGGGGAGGTTTTGGGGTTGATTTAGGGGATATGGGGTGTTTTGGGGTGATTTGGGGGGATATGGGGTGGTTTGGGGGTGATTTGGTGGGATATGGGGTGTTTTGGGGGGATATGGGGGATATAAGAGGTGTTTTGAAATGTTATGGGGGGGTTTATCCCCCACAAGATCCCTCCTAGTACCCCAGCAGCCCCCACTGGACCCTTCTTGCACCCCATTACTGTCCCCCAGGACCCCAATATCTCCCCCAGAAACCACCCCCAGGAGACGATCATTAGACACTCCCCCCCCCCCTTCCCACCCCCAGACACTAATAACCCCCTGAACTCCCCCATGACCCCAATAACACCCCCCAAGCACCAAGACCCTCCACCAATACCTCCCTCAAAACACCCCCAGGACCCCAGTACCTCCCCCAGAACCCCCTCCAGGATGTCCCCAATCCCCCCACCTCAGACACCAATATCTCCCTCAAGACCCCCCCTGAGGACCCCAATAACCCTCCCAAACCCCTCCAGGACACCCCCCACCCCCCGACTCCATTACACTCCCTCTAGGACTCAACCCCCTCAGGACACCAATAACTCCCACAACTCCCACAGAACCCAAATAACACCCCCCCAAGAATCCCCCCAGCTCCCAAATCCCCCACTCACGGCACAGGCAGGAGTGTGGGCAGGTTCTGGGGGGGGGACAACGTGCTGGAGCCCCCCCGGGGGTCCCCTGGCCCCCACAGGGCCTACTTCCTGCTGACAGTCTGCGAGGGCCTATGGTCTGCAGTGAGGCGGCCTAGGCAGGAGGTCCTCCAGCTCTCTGTGGTCTGCACTGGGGGATGTTCCAGGAAGAGAGTTTGGGCAAGTGGGAATTCCTCCTTTTAAAACACTCGCTTTGTTCTGGATGGCTGAATGAATTTTTCTCCTGCAAAGGTGGCACCAGCACCAGCACCAGCAGCACCAGCACCAGCAGCACCAGCACCAGCACCAGCACCAGCACCAGTGGTGGTGGCTCCGGCCTAGCAGTGGGTGAGTGCAGGGGCTGGGGCCCATTTCCCTGGAGGGGGTGGTGGGATCACCAGGGAAGGGGAAAGCTTTGGTCTAAAAACCCAAACTTTTTCATGATTCTGATTTTTTTTTTAAAATAAAGGTTTGTTGTCACAGTTTGGGCTGTTCAGACGTTCTGATGTGTGTCTGTGCTTGTGCTTTTACCTTGAACTTGGTGGGTCTTTGCTGTCTGTAAGGGTCTGTTGTGTCTGCGGGGTTTATCTGTCAGGTTACCCCAGGGAAAGTGAATTTTAGCCCTTTATTTTTACTTCAAGTGTGAAAGAAGTGACACATTTCATATTTTCTGCTCTCTGTGGTGATTTGGGTTGGGTGGGTTCAATCTGATGAAACACCTCAGAGTGGTGCTTCAGAGGGTGCCAGTCACCAGAGCCAAGAGGTGCTGATCAGAAACCGGCCTTAAGCCTGAGGGCGAGAGCTGGCCCAGGCGGGCTCTTGCCTTCTGGCTGTGGGACAGTTTTTCCCAGGTCGGGGGTGCTGGGAGCGATGTGGGGGGGTGAGCATGGGGGTGTGCTGGAGCCCAGCCCCTTTGCAGAGCCCCGCTGCTCCTCTGGCTTTCGGGACGAAGTTCAGTTTCTGTGCTGAGCTTCTAATTTGCACCTTTTCCAAAAGACAAATCCTGTTTGTTTCAAGTTGGAACAACCCTGCTCTGCTTTCAGAAAAGAATCTCTTGACATCTGCAGGCAGAGCAGAAGTCTCACACAATGAAGGTACAAGAAGTAATTGAAAAGTAATTAAAGGACAAGTTTCTGTGTGCTGGGATCCTGGGAGTGCTTCTGGTTGTGAAATCCGGCAGCACCACTTGCTCTCAGGCTGCAAACAGCCGGCAGAGCTCCTGCCGTGGGTGGCACTGCTTCAGCCTCCCCCGTCAGCTGCTCCTTCATCTCCAGCTCTCTGCTCTGCGCCAGCTCTGCATAAAATAGTCGCTTTTCACTGCATGTGGCTGTGGATTGCTGTAAATGTGCTGTAACCAGTTGTTTTTTCCAGAGCTGGGGAGCAGATTCTTACCCTGTCTATACTGCATCTGCACTGTGAAAGGTTGTGCACAGTAATGCCTTGCTGTCTGTCCCTTCTGTTTCAGAGTTCTGCTGTCAGTTATTTAATACCCTGCTCTGGTTACTGTTGTCATGGTCCTGTTTTCCTTCATCCTTCACTGACCTTGCTGAGTAGCAGGCATCTGAAGGTGTTGATGAAAATGTGATGGAGCAGGAGAGGCAGCAGGACCACTGGCAGTGAAAGAGTTGTCAGGTGTTCAGTCTCACAGGAGAAGCAGCTGAGATGTTTCAGAATGGTGATTTGTTTGAAGATGGGTCACACGGGGTCACCAGGACATCATGAAGTTTAATTTTGTGTTATAAAGGGATTTTCCACTCTAAAGCTCAGGCAAGTAGCAGTTATTTCTTGGTATATTAAAAACAGTTAGAATTTCCTCTGCTACTTCTGTCATTACCAGGTGTTGAACTGGCAGCTGACAACCCCAGAGGTCTCGCTTCTGTCTCACCATCTTCCACATCACACCAGCTGTTCCTGTGTGGTTCAGCTGTGTGCATTGCTGAGGCGCCTGCACACATTCCTCTCTATCCCATTGTTTCCTACGGGAAAAATGGAATTGGGAACAGTCGCACTTTGGGGATTCCATCCTGGGCAGGCGATGGGATGTGCCTGAAACTGTAGTTTGACTGTGTGGGGAATTATTGCAGAACCAGAGTGTAGGGTTGGGGAGTCAAAATGTTTCAGCAGCAATGAAGAGAGAAGTATGGGAAGGTTTCAGCTGCAAGCCTGCACACACTGGGTGTGCATGTACTCGAATGCACGGCTGCATTGCCCCAGGCTGCAGAGGTTATTGTGTAGAAAAGCCCTTGGTTAGTGGAATAATTGTCTGTTGGAATAAATCTGCATCTGGGCAGCGGCATGGGATATTTACCTTGTGACACAGAGGTGCCTCTCGGGCAAAGCAAAATACTATGTGATTTTTTTGACGAATGTTCATTTTCATTCTGATTTCATGCTGTCTGAACTGTTTTGTCCAATCCTGACTGTTCTCCCCAACTGTCCATCACCCACTCTCATGTTTTGATGGCTCGTGTCACAGACAGCCTGGTGAAAAGATCTTGGTTATTTTTTCTTTCCTTTTTTTCCCCTTTGAGAAGTCTCATGAACTTTTTGCAGCTGTCCTGACTCTCCTTCCCTGTCCTCCCTGAGCAGCAGTGTGGCAGTTAGAGCTGGCCACCCCTGGGAGGAGGTGTGCTCTGCTGGCTGTTAAAAGAGTTGGCAGCGCTGTGCTCTGTGCTCATCTCCAAAGCTTCTCTGCTCTCCCTGGGCAATGGGTTTTAGTGTTCTGCCATTCCTAGTACAGTAACATCTGTACAGATACAGAACCTCTAGTTCATGGATTGGGTTCATGAACACCTGATTCTATTAATCTCCTTTGGAAGCTCCATTGTCCCACATTTTTTCTCTCCCCTCTTCTCTGTCAAACTGTTTCACAGCTGGCCTTCTTCCCCAGGCTTTGCCTCATCCCCTGGTCAGACTCGAGCTGTTCAGTTCCTGCAGGCCCAGCGGCTGTAGGGGGATCTGAGCTGCTCAGAGACAGCAGGGCCTGATCTCTAAAGGAAGCAGATTTTGTGGTCTGACTCTGATCTTGCTGAAGCTGCTTTTGTCACCCTTTCAGAAAACCAACCGAGGGCTGAATCAGAGCTGGCGGTTTGCTGAAGGTACCAAAGAATGGGGGGTTTAGAAGCCAGTGCCTAATCCCGTGGACAACCTTAATGCTGTTGCTTTGACAACCTGTAGGAGGTATTTTATTGTGGGTTTTGTGTAAGGTGCTATAAAGCAATCCCATGCAGCTGGAAGCCAGAGGCAAGACTATTTATTTCAGAGCTTTGAAGATCTGTACTCCTGTGACAGCTGTCTCGCTGCTGCAGTGGTTGAGTTTTATTTTGCTTTGGAAAAACTGAACAAAAATTTTCATTCCTTTTCCTTTTCCTTGAGGTGGGAGAATTCCTGGAAGTCTCCAAATCGAGTTAAGGGGTGTCTTCATCTTTTTTCCCTGCACTGGGCTGAGTGCATCTCCCAGAAGGGCGGGGTTTGGAAGGCTGGGAGCGCTGACCCGACCAGTCCGAGAGGACTCCTGACAGCAGGGCTGGGCTGCAGCTGTGGCTGCAGGTACTGCGGGGAGATGCTGGGTGTCTGGGTGGGCTGACCTGGCTGGTTTGGTTGTTTTGAGGGCGCTGTACTCTCTGCACCAGCTGCTAATAAGGTGTTTTCTGTTGGCAGGTCTGGTGGCCCATCAGTCTGTGTTCTCAGAGATGAGCCCACAGGAGTCCCTCGCTGGGGCTTGGCTGCAGAGAGCTTTGTGGTATCTTGACAGTGTTTGATATTTCCCAGACAATGCTTAAACCTGCCAGTTGATGCTATTTAACACTCTCCTCTGTAAGAGCCTTCCAGCGGTGATGCCTATCAACTCTGGCTTTCCCTTCAAAGAACTGTTACCAAAAGCTTCTGTATCTTTGTCACTTGCCAAATGCCACCTTGTTGCTTTGGGCTTTTATGTGTTGCCTTTAATTAGGATGTGTGCTCTTCTGTCCAGGGGCTGGTGGGCAGCTCTCTGGTGACCAAATCCAGGAGAAAACAAGAGGGTTTACTGTATTACCTCTTGTACTTGAAGGAACAATCCTTTAGCCCGGGTGTCTTTGGACGTGTCTTTTGGGAGGGGGCTACCAGGCCTCCAAATCCAGCAGTTTGTCAGTTTATTCTTTGTCCTGTTTGTGTTTTGCTTCTGGCCCTTAATCTGCAGCAGCAGATTGGGGCTGCGTGATGCACAGAGGTTCGGGGCAGGGTTACCTGTTCCTCCAGGACAGGATCTGCTGATTCAGCTCAGTATTTTAAGCAAGATGGAGCCAAATGAATACTCCTTGTAGCAAGAGCTGGTAGCCAGGATGGATGAGCAGTTCATTCACAGTTACTGAAACACTGAAGGAAATTCGATTTGTGTGTTTAAAATTGCTTTCTTAACCAATGTTTAGCATCTTGTGGTCTCAGGGGTTAAAATACCTCTGGCAACTTGGATCAGTGTATGGGGACTTAAAAGTGCTCTGGATTAAGCAGGCAACTGAGTTAAACTGCATTTAGCTGATTCCCTGGCTGTGAATAATCCAGCCAACCCTGTGCTGAAGACATCTGGGGCTCGTCTGCTGTTCGCAGTGGAGGTTTCGGACCCTTTCTCAAAGATGTCACCGCTCTGTAAGTTATGGCTGTACTGACCAGAAGTTAGGAGGCACTTTGGGAGTGGCCCCTTGTGATGGAGACTGGAGACCTCTGCTCCTCTGTCCTGGACGTCAGGCAGTGGCTTTCACAGTGGTCCCATCTCTCAGCTCAGCTCTGCTTTCTGTCATTAGGATACAGCTTTGATTTGCCAGGGGTGAGTGAATTGGGACATCCCCTACTGCAGATCTGCACGAGACATACCCCTCTAGCAAGGTACAGGACAACCTTACAAATACAGAAAGCTGAACCTCCCACTAATTACTCAATGGGAATGCAGCAGGCAGAGCTTTTGGTCTAGATTGCATCCGTGCTGCTGTTAGCTTCAGGAAGCCAGTGCTTCCAGCACTGCATCTTCCTCCGCGTTCTCCCCCATGCCCTGGGCAGATCTCTGTTTCAGGGTTGGCCCTGCTGTTCCATGAGCTGTGCCCTCTAGGTGTGGTTATCAAGTGTTAGGACAGACTTTTGGATTTGTGCTGTGTTATTGCAGTGGTTGTGTAAGTCCCAAGTGCAGATGTGAGGTGACAAGTGCCTGTTATTTGGCCCTGACTGCAGGAAGAACTGAACCCCTTCAGCCTTCTCAATCTGGGTGGCGATGAGTGACGGAAAGCAGTTGCATACTTTCAAGGGATCAGTGAAAGGAGGATCCTTTGCTCTGCTCCCTCAACTAAAATGCTCTGCTGGCAAGCAGCAGCTCTGGGTTTGCCTTGATTATTGCAGTGGCTGCTTGTTGTGTTTAGTCTGCTGCGCTGTTATAAGCAGTCTCCCTGCGAGCAAGAAACTTGTGAGTGGCTGAGCTGAGATTTCCAGGTTCCTGATCAGAGGAGGGGCTGTCCCAGCCAAACTGGAGTTGGGTTCCTGATTGCATCCCGATAGAAAAGATTATTCATCCAGTGGGAAAAAAGCCCCAAACCGGAACTGCTGTTTTATTGTTTGACATATCTTAGCTGAGCAGATCTTGGCGCTCAGTACGAGTTACAGCTCTGCTTTTCTGAGCCCATGAGCTGGGCTCACTTACAGCTGGCCTGACTCTCAGGAATGCTACCTGCCTTCTGACTTTTCCTGCCTCGTGGGCCTTGGGGGCTTGAGGAACCCTTTTCCTTCTTTCCATCAGCCCATTTACCACATGCTCTACTATCAGGTTGTTTGGGACTCTGGCCTCTCCTCAGTATTTTCTGGCTGAAAGAGTTTGGTTTGTACAAGCAACTGTCTGGATGTCCATCTCTGACTTGCTCTGTCTGTACTCAGCTGACAGACCAGGAAGTGGAACGGGCATCGCTGCTTCCCAGTTAACCCCCTCCTACCACTGCTCCGGGTGGCTTTGGGGGACCAGACCTTACCATTCCTATAACGTAGGTGACCCTGACTGAGACTGGGACGTGCCCTTTTTGTGTTACTGCTCCAACCATCACCTTTAGTTTTTCCAGGAAAGAGAAACACAAAGAGATGTAGCCCAACATACCAAAAAATCAAATTCTTCCTCCTGACTTTGTGGCTAGAGCCAGTTCAGCCAGAATCACTGACATGCTGCCCTCTTCTCTTCTGGCTGGCACAAGTCTGGCAGCCTGTGTCTCCAAGGGCTTCTTACTGAAAAGGCCCCAGGGCAGACGTTAGCACTTTAAAGTACTTGGAGCAGACACAAATCTGCACCAGTTTGTTGCAATCACCCATATTTAAAGGCAAGTGGTACCTTTTATTTCCATGGGATTATTTGTCCATGGCACATCTGGCACTCCTGTGCACAAGGTCGATGACCTCCCTGCCTTTCTGCTGAATGCTGGGTTTGGCTTTTGTCTTTGGTAGGAAGCAACTGGCATTTTGGTCTCAGCAGATGGCTGCTTAAAAATAAAAAAACACCCAAACTAGGAGACTTTCTCTTCTTTTCCAGGAGCCAAGGACTTTGAAGGCACGTGCTGAGGTTCACTTCCAGAACAAAGGCTGCAGGGTCACAACACACAGTTTCTCTTGGAGCCTGTGCTGTAGCTGAGGACAAACGTCTGGTAACTTTAAAGGCAGGTAAAAGTTTATTGTGATCCAGAGAGGTGGGGAATCTCCATCCTGGGAGACATTTAACGCTGCTGGACGCACCCTGCACAATCTGTTTTAACTTTGAAATTGTCCGTTTTGCGCAGAGGGGTTGGACCAGAGACATCCAAAGTCTCTTCCTCCTAAATTTTTCCGTGTTTCTCTACCTGATCGTGCTGATGACCCATGCAGTCTGCTTTATGAGTGAAAGGAAGAGAAAAATCATTGTAAAACATGGAGAATTGTGTCAATATTGCTGTCTGCTGCAAGCTCTGCCAGGGAGCAGATGCTAGCTGCCTTTTCTCTTCTAGATGAATTTGTTTGACTGGAAAGGCAACTGCTGTTGCTGTGAAGTGTCCAGATGAACCTGTACATAGACCTGGGGCAAGTGGGAATGACAAGGGGGGAATTTGGGAAGGCAGGGAGCCCATGTTGGCAGCAGCCCCTGCCCTGCTCGGAGACCAAGCAGGACTCTGGGAGTGATGTGCTGGGGAGGAGCTCCTTGTATTGCTTCTTTCCTCAAGAGCAGCTGTTTCAGGCTTACCTGGATTATGACCATAATGAGAGAGGGTTTCTTGTTGGGCGTACATCCCCAGGAGGGGTTGCACTTGATGTCTGACCTTTGTTTTCATTTCATACCAGGTGTTTCTAGGCCTTGAAATTTTTCTGTGGGCTCAAGGGGACAGTTAAGTCAAAGAGGACGAGAGTAGGGAGACAGGATGTGTGCAAGGGTTGTGCTTTTGTGTTGTAGCTTTTGTGGGAGACAGACAAGCTTTGTGGGTCAAGAACAGCAGGATTAATGATGGGCATTTCTGGAGGGTTGTGTGCCTTCAGAGCTCTCGGCAAATGTCAGCCAGTTTGTCTGCTGCCCTGCAAATGCTGCTTGCTTGGAAGGAGAAATCCGACTGTCCCAAGTGAATCCTTCTCCTCAGCTGCTTTTCAGCTCACTTTGCCAGAGAGACTGAAAAAAGGGCTTCCCTTACGTGCAGGGACTGTGGATTGCACAGAGATACAGCCCAGCAAGCTTGAAAGCATGGAGGGGCCAGTCCAACCTCCCCAGGGCCCTCTCCCAAGTTCAGGGCAGGGAGGGACCAGTGTGTCCAACGAGACAGAAAAGCTCTCTGAGCTGTGGAGAGGAAGGAAGCTAAGCCCAGGGATCGAAGCTGCCATTATAGACTCAGATGTCCTGTCTGAAGGGAGGTTGGCTACCTCATCTGCTGCCTCTGCCTGGGGAGGGAGGGCTTGCAAAGTGGTGGAGGAGGGAGCTGTGTTCTGCCAGCAGCTGGAGCCTCCCAGAGTCAGCCTGCAAAGCTGTCACTGCTCTTGCTCGTGGAGAAGAAGTGTTACTGACAAGCTGGCTTCCTGACCAGTCTCCTTGCTGGGCTGGTTACCCAGATCTGCTCCATAAGGAGGTTCATCAGTTCCCCTGCAGCCCAGCTATTCCTTGGGACGGTTTGATGTAGCTGGCTTGGTTAATACCAGATGTATTTTTAATGAGATATCATTTGTAAAATGGGTTGCCAGTGCTGGTGAGACCAGACAGGGAAAAACAAAGTTTCCAAACAGGTTTGGAAACCTCTGTCTTCTAGTCATAGGAAAATTAAACAGAAGCCATCTTTCTGCATTCAGCCCAGCGACGTACTGTGAACCTGTCTGGGAGAAATCAGCATCCAGTTCCTGATTAAAAAGGTGGGAGCAACAGCCAGGGAGGGTTAAAAGAAGGTATGTGCCTTGAGGCTGTGCTAAAGGGCAACCCTAGATATTTGTTTCTCAGTCAGAAGTTCAGCTGATGGATGCCTCTAGAAGGTCCTGGTGCCTGGGCATAATTTTACTTGCCCTGCTCTGTTTTTCTTTAGAGATGGAAGATGCTGAAGGCTGAAGGCATCAGCTGGGTGCTTGGTGCCCTTCCATTTCGCTCTTCAAGGGTTTTAGGTGGGTGGCCAAGGCCGGAGGCAGGCAGCTGTAACCTGGCTGCAGATGTGCCGGGCATCGAAGCCCACAGCAAATGGGGAGTGTGACACCTCGTGTCTTCTGTGGGACAGGACCCTGCTTGTAGGCAGTTACTGGAGAAAATCTGATGCATAATAGACTTACACCTTAATTCTGCTGTGCAATATCATCTGCATCACAGTTCTATCCACCAAGCTGAGATGCTTTTTTCTCTGCCTTTCAGGACTGCTGTAGGCACATACTTTAAGGAATGCTGATCTAGCCAACATGCTGTAAGGATATGGAGAAGGTAAAGTTTGTCAGTAAAACTTTTTGTTCCCATCGAGTTAGTCTGGTAAAAGATACCATTTTCTACTAAGAAAGTTTATTCTGTATGTTGTGAAAAACACTAGGCTGCTCAGAGAGGCTGATGACAGAGAGGATAGCTAAGCCTCTCTGCAGCATTCACAGCACCGTGTTGAATGTGAGCTGTTTGCTTGTCCTTGTGACTTTGCCTTTTCCCAAATCTGTATTGCTGGACTGGCCTGGCAGGTAGGAAAGTTGAGTCCCTGTGAGATCAAACACCTTGCCTGGTCCCTGGCAGAGCTGTGATGAGATGAGTGCAAATTTGTGACCTTCAGTGTCACCCTTGGTCCATCTTAGGTGTTGCCTCTGTCGTGGGGGGGATTTTTTTTCTATCTATAGGAAAGAGGAAAAAGTTTTGGGTTGGTTCGGGAAATGGGGAAGGTTTCTTCTCTGGCCTAGTTGCCCTGGAAGTTCCCGTGCAGTTTTGTAAGGGAAAGTGTCAGGGCTGTGTCTGTGGTGGAGCTCACGGGGGATGCTCTGGGCATAGCAATGAAGCAAACACCTTGGAGGGAAGGGTGGTGGATATATGTACCTTCTCTTATGCTCTTGCTTACAGGACATCACCTGGGTCTGCTGAGGCTTCCTGGAGTGCTTGAATACTTGAACTAGAGGCTGTGGGATAGGAGTGTGATTCCCACAGGCCCTGCCGGGGATCCCAGCTCAGGTACCGGGACTTTGCTGCTGGGTTTGCTGGTGCCTGGAGGCAGAGATGTGCTGGAGAGGCTTGAGACATGGTGGCTGTTCCAGTCAGCACCCCGCTCCTCACTGTTTGCAGGGACAGGATGGTCCCGGACATGGCACAGTCCTCACATGTTGTCTTTCCTGATTGCAGATGAATTTCTTCCTGACAAAGGATCTCTTATTTACCAAGATTTCATCTGCTCCTGCTGTTTACTGCCCACCTGAAATCCTCCTTGTCTCCTGCTGGCCTTGTTGTTGTCCTTCCAGGAGCAGCCAGTTGTGCCTCTGCCGCAGTGGGGCGAGGGATGGAGTCGGATGGGGTCAGTGGTTGGCAGCTGACAGCTGCTTTTGGTTTCCATCTGTTCCCCTCTTCCCTTTTAATGAGATCGGGTGCCAGGGTGCACTAGGAAGACTTTTCAGTGTGAGAGGAAGTCACAAGTGGGGTACTCAGATCCCTGTTTTCATCCTTGGCAGAGAGAGGCTGCTCAAACCAAACCTGCACCCTCTTGAGCTGCTCCTATAACAGACCTGGTAATGGGAAGCAAAAGCTCTGCCGTGAGGCTGACAGCTCCGGCTTGGGTGGATCTGTCCTGCAACGCTGAGCCTTGAAACTCGGAGATGTTTGTGCTGGTGGTCACTGAAATGCAAACATGGCTGATTCTGGACCCACTGGGGTGCCTATCTTTTAATTTTTTATCCTCCTTTTTTTTTTTTTTTTTTTTTTTTAATGTGGCTACTGTCTTGTCTTCTAAAATCCCAGCTGTTTTCAATGATATCAGTGGCTTGGCAGATTCATTCTTTCAGGCCTTTGGTGCTCCCTGCACAGACCGATCAGCATTTCTGATGAACCAGTCTGATTTCACGAGTGGCTCCACTCCTGCTTTGTGTTTTGAAGGGTTTTCCCCTCTGCTTTTGAGGCCGTGTGCTTATTACAGAGCTGTTTTTTCACGAGTGGGAAGGTTTCTCTCAAGGAGAATCTGCAGATGTTTGGGGCTGGTTTTGTTGCTGGCTCTTTGATTCATGGTAGTTCTTGGGATGTGTGAAGGGTGGGAAGAGGTTCAAAGGAAGAACCTGAGGAGCTCGTTTAACAGTTCAGCTTGGACGATCTCTATGTGGAAAATGAAAACTTGCCCTTCTGCTCCCACTGCCAGGATGTGATGTGCTGGGAGTCAGCATGGAGACCTCGATCACGTCAAAGCTGTGGAGTCTGACAGTACTTCCACGGCAGAGAGCAGAGGCTCTTTTGTGGGGTGCGCTAGGTGCCCTGTTTAAAAATCATAAAGCCCTGGCTCAGGTTCCAGTCCAGGACTGCCTCTGTGTGGCTGTTCTTTAACAAAATGCCCATTTTTTTTTGGCAAAAGACTTTTGGATACAAATGCAGTCAAATATTTGACAAATCCAGCAATTGCTTTGGGATTTTGCTTGAGTTCAAACTCAGCAGTTGTGGCTGTTGCATGGTTGTATTAAGCCTCTGAAGGCAACTGCCCAGAGCAGGTAAAACTACATTCCACTTTGCCTTTTTTCTTGATGCCTGTTCACATTGTAACTTCCTCGCCCAGCAGAGCTGGTGCCTTCAGGCTGCCCCAGCACCTCTTGGCACAGCCCGTGTGCTGCAGGGAGCTGCACCCGCTGGCCTGGCAGTGGCAAGGAGACCAGTTTGTCCCTTCAGTGCTTCACAAGGCATAAAGAAAGCAAGTTGCTCCTTTCCCAGCACTGCTTCTGAACACGCTGTGGTGCTTTGTAGCTGCCGTGACTGTGCCTGGGGCTCCTGTGGGCTGAGGCTGAAATGCATGTCACGGGCTGGGTTTGTCCCTTCCCTGTGTCCCACTTACAGCTCTTGTTTTTTCTAATCTTCCTCTCCTTTGCTTCAAATCACAGAAACAGATGTTGGTGTTTGAAAGCGCCCTGCAGGAGAGGTACTGGACCTGCTGGGGCTTTGGATGACTGATTTGCTGTGAAACCAGGAGCCAAGGAGACCCGTCCCACTGCAAATGGAGCTGCCAAGTGATGCCAGAAGCTGCAAATGCAAACCAAGCTGTGGTGGACCAGGTAAAGCACATTGTTTTTTTTTCTTGTCCTGGAGAAGTTGGAGGGAAGGACCACTTGTGGTATTTAGCATGGTCCTTGGAGCTGACCATGGAATGATCTTGCTGGGCTGTGGGTGCTCAGGTATTGCCATGGTTTTAAATGCATGAGATGTCCAGTGGTAGAGAGTTGCCATGTGCTTGGGCTCTGAAGGAGGCTCTGTGCCCTCCTTGGGTGGAGGAGAGGAGGGCCTGGTGCTCCCCAGCCTGTGGTGCCCCATGGCACAGGGTGGGATGGAGAATGCCCTGGCAGGACCCTGCCAGCTGAGGAGAAGAGCTGGGTGTGGAGGAGGAGAGACTGACCCCTGCTCTGCCTCTGTGACTGTGAAAGGCCACTAAGCCCTGCCCCTACAGTGCACTGGTACTGCAGTGTGTTTCTGCCTTCAATATGGTGGGGACTTAGGTGTCTTTTAGCTGCCAGAGGGAACACAAGGCCAGGAGAGTTGGGATTAAGGTAGAGTGAGCCCCAGAACAACTATCGAAGCATCCTGTAACTGTGTAGGTGATCAGTGCCCTTGACAACTGTCCACTTTCTTGTTTAGGCTGAGATGCCTAAGGGCAGTACCCTGCTGAGTCAGGCCTGAACCTCCATCCAGAATCGACCCATCTTCCTGTGGCGTTGTCTCCTGGCAGTCACAGCCTCACAGTTACTGCCTTGCTGACCTCCATGTCAGAGATTCCCCTTGAGCTGTGATTAACTTGTTGAGGCTTGTAAATTTTCTTCTGCATTTACACAAAGACAGCTGGCTGGATTAAATGGTTTCGTAGTATTACAGAAAAGGAAAACCTAGGAGGCATTACATTTGTTGGGGCCAAGGACTTTGATTTGTTTCAAAAAGTAGTGGGGAAAAATGAGTTTACTCTTTTTGGATTTCGTGGTTGCACCGCTAATGTCAGGGTGTGCAAAATGTAGACATTTGAGATATTGTCTTCATTTAGAAAAGGAGTAGAGAACCAGCTCAGGGTTTGGAAGTGAGATGTAAAATAAACAGAAAGTGAGGAAAAAAATTGATTCCGAACATGGGAATAGAAAGGGAGAAAGCAAACCCAGGGCTGTGTGTTGAGGTGTGTGCTACCAAAAAAATCAATGTTCTCCCCTGCAATGTGGGATTGCATTGCTCAGGGGAAGGCAGGAGAAACATGTCTGAAAGGAGCCAACTTTATTTCCCTTCTTTCTCAGAAGAAAACAAGTACAAACCCTGCTTGGATTAGAGAGGATTATGGACTGCCCATTTGGGAATTCATGTTTGGGACTTCGTGACGATGCAGCTGGGTAAGTGATCTCACTGCAGTTATTTGGTAGGAAACCTTTTGATAGCATCTAAAACGGTTTGAGTGTTGCAGTCAGTCCCTTCGTTGAGCGCTGGAGTTCTTCCTTCATGGGTTAAAACGGGGGAAGGGAATGCTCCCATGGATGGTGTAAGCTGTCTGTGCCAGCACTGCCCTCCTCTCCCTTGGTCCTCACTGCAGCCCTTGTCTTTGTCTTTGCTGCAGCTCCATGTCCTCTGCAAGACACCAGCTGTGCCCAGTTACTCTGTGGGTTCGATCTGGTGAGTGCAGCACTGATGCCAGGAAAGACGTTTCTGATGTGCCTGTGTCACCCCCCAGGGGCTCTGGTCCTGGTGTCCAGAAGCTGGGCAGTGCCTGTGCTGGGGCTTTGTCTCGGAGTCTGCAGCAGGGCTGTGGGGGGATGCAGGCTGATGGTACCCTGTGTCCTTCTGGCACTGCAGCAAGAGAGAGGTTAATAATGCCACACACCTGCTGATGGCCTTGGCTGTACTCTCGTGTGTTTCTGCAGGAGGATGAGAGCTGTCAGTGGCATTTCCCAGGGGATGGGGGAAGGATTTTCAGCCCTGTAGAGCAGCTCCCTGCGTGAACCAACAGTTCCCTGTGCCTCTGAAGAGAGCAGGGCCAGCAGCCTGCTTTGGTCAGACCCTGCTAGGATGGAGGAGGGTGGCTTGTGTGAAGTGCTGAGGGGGCTGGCTTGCTTCTGTGCTGGGCTGTGTGCCAGTGTGATCCCCGCTCCATGCCCTGGGCTGCTCCACATGTGTCCTCTTGGAGTCAGAAATGCAGGCAGCCAGCTGAGAGCCAAGTGTGAGCTGGGAGTGATGGCTCCAAGCTGAGCTTACTGGTAACAGTTGGATATTGTGCAGGAAAGCAGAGGGGAGCTCATGGGGCAGAGGGAGTGTTGGCAAGGGAAGAGGGGCTTGTTGGTCCCTGAGGGAGCAGAGGTGGGTATGTCCAACCCCAGGAATGGAGAGGGGGCAGCGATATAAACCCCGTCCCTCCTCTGACTCCATGGTCCTGAGCATCTACGGTGGTGAAATTTCAGCTTCTGGGCTCTCTTTTTGAAAGCGTGGGTCTCCCCTAGGGGTAGTGGCTGATGCTTCCTTTTGTGGCTGGCTTGCAAGCCTTCTTGGAACCGATAAGCCCAGTCATTGGGAAGAAGCCCGGAAGAGACTTGGTCCTCCTTCAACTTCCCTGTCTCAGCTGCACCCGTGTACCTGGGCAGGGAGCTCTGTGAGAGGGGGGATTGTCTGAGGAGTTTTCCATCTCCAGGCATGGTGAGGCCCAGGACTGGGTCAGAGAGCGGAGCAGGGTCAGCAAGGGACTGGCTGTAGCCGCTGCCCCGTGCCGGGGTAATGCACCCGGGGCTGCAGCTGTGCTGGAGCTTGGCGGGTGTGCTGGAGGCAGTTTCAGGACCTGCTTGCTGTGCTCACTGGGGGCTTTGGGCGTTGAGCATCCCTGTCCCCTCTGCCTCCGTGTCCCGGAGATGCCCGCCTCCCCCCACCCCCGGCACATCACCGCTGTTGCCATGGCAGTTTGGGGGCCAGCCAGGATGCCCAGTTGCCCTGGAAATGGGGGCAACAGCCTGTCTGGCATTGGTATTCCTCC